>NC_048585.1:15325739-15570739 GCF_013265735.2 Oncorhynchus mykiss
GGTATAGCCTACATATGATGTACATCTGAAAGCATACTGTATCACGCTAACTGTGGTTCACTTCACAAAGTAGTTCACGCTGTATTCATTAGACACCTGTCACATCACAACACACATCAAAAACAGAGTTAGATGAAGGAGCTGCACAGGGCAAACTGACACACAAAGATTAGTCCTCATTTCCCAGGTAATATTCTCTCTTTCTACCTCTCTCCTCTCTCTGTGGCTTTATTGGCAGGGGAAACTTACGTTAGCATTGCCAAAGCAAGTGAAATAGATCATAAACAAAAGTGAAATAAACAATAAAAAAATAACAGTAAACATTACTCATACAAAAGTTCCGAAAGAATAAAGACATTTCAAATGTCATATGTATATATGTATATATAGTGTTGTAATGATGTGCAAATACTTAAAGTACAAAAGGGAAAATGAATAAACATAAATATAATGTAGGTTGTATTTACAATGGTGTTTGTTCTTCACTGGTTGCCCTTTTCTGGTGGCAACAGGTCACACATCTTTCTGCTGTGATGCACACTGGTATTTCACCCAGTAGATATGGGAGTTTATCAACATTTGATTTGTTTTCGAATTCATTGCGGGTCTGTGTAATCTGAGGGAAATATGTGTCTCTATAATATGGAAACAGGAGACAAAGGGCTGTGAGACATGGATTTACATCTAGACACATGAAAAGAAGGAAGTTTACAGAGGGTGCAGGGCAACAGAGCACGAACAGCAGAGGGGATAATGATTTTGGAGTAGGGGGGGGGGGAAAGGTCTCGGCTTCCGGGGGTGTAGCCGCGGGGCTATAGCAGCGTGCCAGCGCATCCGGCTTAACATCCTTGGGTACCGGTCGGTGTTGCGGAAGCGAAGTGGCCTGGGCCTTACTGAACCCCTCCCGGAGGTCCTGGCACTCCACGGGAATGGCGGAGGTGGATAGGTGGATGGGGAAGGTATGGTGAGTGACCCAGCCTATAGAGCGCCCGTCCAGTGCTCTAACGTCCATGAGAATGAAGAGGGGATGCCCAGCTCGGACGCCATTCCGTCGATGATTCCGTCGATGATTATCTAGAGAGACTTGGACTGGTCGCCCCACAGCAGGGTGGCATGGAGAGGGGGGCAAGAAGGGAGAGAAGCAAAATGATCCTTAAGACCCACCAGAGTACTCATTCCTACCAATGAGCTAAGTCTCTTGAAGGGACAGGTAGACACATAATGACTGGCAGTACCGCAATACAGCCAACTCTGGGCAAAACGGCTGTCTTCGGAGGCTCTTGGAGGAACTCGGGTAAGCTCGGATCCTCTCGGGGACGAAGACTTCATGGACTTCCGAAGTTCATCAGATGCAAGGTGGGATCCTTGAGTGAGCGATTGCGACCGCAATCAGACATCTTCTCCCTCCTACGTTCCCATAGCCGACCATCTATCAAGATGGTTAAAGCAATGAGTGAGTTGAGATCAGTCAGTAGTTCTCAGGCTACAAGCTCATCCTTTACTTACTCTGATAATCTGTGCAGGAACGTGTCGAAAAGCGCATCCGGGTTCCAGGCCCCCTCCGCTGCTAGCGAGCGGAAATCCACCGCATAGTCACACTGAGGGAGTACTGCCGAAGCAGGAGTAACTTCTGGGTTCATAGTCCGCCACACTGAGGGAGTACTGCCAAAGCAGGAGTAACTTCTGGGTTCATAGTCCGCCACACTGAGGTAGTACTGCCGAAGCAGGAGTAACTTCTGGGTTCATAGTCCGCCACACTGAGGTAGTACTGCCGAAGCAGGAGTAATTTCTGGGTTCATAGTCCGCCACATTGAGGTAGTACTGCCGAAGCAGGAGTAACTTCTGGGTTCATAGTCCACCACACTGAGGGAGTACTGCCGAAGCAGGAGTAACTTCTGGGTTTATAGTCCACCACACTGAGGTAGTACTGCCGAAGCAGGAGTAACTTCTGGGTTCATAGTCCGCCACACTGAGGTGGTACTGCCGAAGCAGGAGTAACTTCTGGGTTCATAGTCCACCACACTGAGGGAGTACTGCCGAAGCAGGAGTAACTTCTGGGTTCATAGTCCACCACACTGAGGGAGTACTGCCAAAGCAGGAGTAACTTCTGGGTTCATAGTCCGCTACACTGAGGTAGTACTGCCGAAGCAGGAGTAACTTCTGGGTTCATAGTCCACCACACTGAGGGAGTACTGCCGAAGCAGGAGTAACTTCTGTGTTCATAGTCCGCCACACTGAGGTAGTACTGCCGAAGCAGGAGTAACTTCTGGGTTCATAGTCCACCACACTGAGGGAGTACTGCCGAAGCAGGAGTAACTTCTGGGTTCATAGTCCGCCACACTGAGGTAGTACTGCCGAAGCAGGAGTAACTTCTGGGTTCATAGTCCACCACACTGAGGTAGTCCTGCCGAAGCAGGAGTAACTTCTGGGTTCATAGTCCACCACACTGAGGGAGTACTGCCAAAGCAGGAGTAACTTCTGGGTTCATAGTCCGCCGTTCCCGAGAAACTGGGGTGACGGCGCTGCTACCAGCTGGGTTACTGAGGGGCTGGGAGGTTACCGTCGTGGTAGGCCTCCAAGTAGGCAACCCACGGAATTGTTCCCGCAAAGCGGCCAATGCTCGATTGTGACGTTCGGCCATGTCCGTGTACAACTTCCATCAGACCACAAAGCAACTCTTCGTGTCTACCAATGAGGGCTCCTTGGGATGAGATGGCATTGCGGAGTTGGTCCAAGTCTGCTGGGTTAGTCAGGGCCAGTTCGTACTATCAGGTATCAAGTAAGACCCAAAAGCAGAATGTGTTGAAGTAACAATGTTATTTACAACAACAGGTCAAGTGACAGGTCAAGACAGGCAGAGGTCGATAATCCAGACTAGTGGGGCAAGGGTACAGGACGGCGGTCAGGTAGAGGTCAGAAATACAGAGTCTGGGCAAGGCACAGGAAAGCAGGCAAGGGTCAAAACCAGGAGGGCTAGAAAAGAGAGACTGGAAAAACCAGGAGCTGAGACACAAAACACTGGTACGCTTGAAAAAACAAGACAAACTGGCACAGACAGACAGAAAACACAAGTATAAATACCCAGGGGATAAGTGGGGAAGATGGGCGACACCTGGAGGGGGGTGGAGACAAGCACAAGGACAGGTGAAACAGATCAGGGCATGACACATAGCCTGTCTTCTCTTGAGAGCCAGGTCTGCCTGCGGCGGCCTTTCTCAATAGCAAGGCTATGCTCACTGAGTCTGTACATAGTCAAAGATTTCCTTAATTTTGGGTCAGTCAGAGTGGTCAGGTTTTCTACCACTGTGTACTCTCTGTTCAAAGCCAAAGAGTATTCTAGTTTGCTCTGTTTGTTTGTTAATACTTTCCAATGTGTCAAGTAATTATATTTTTGTTTTCCTGTAATTTGGTTGGGTCTATTTGTGTTGCTGTCCTGGGGCTCTGTTCACAAACACAAACAGACCCCACTGAGCCCCTCAATTTCTTTCTTAGGTTGTCTGCTTGAAATGTTTTGATTTGATAGGGAAGCTGAGAGGTCAAATATACTGTTAAGGTTTTCTACTGTGAAGTTTCCACCTTCACTATTACAGGGGAAGCTTTTGTCCAGGAAATTGTCTAGAAGGGATTGAATTTGTTTTTGCATAATTGTTTTTTTCCACACAGTGAACTGACTGTGAACGCTCTAAGAGACTGAGTTGAGGTCAGTGATAAAGTAGTCTACAGTACTCTCCCTCTCCCTCCCTCTCCCCCCCTCTCTCTCTCCCTCCCTCCCCCTCTCTCCCTCTCTCCCCCTCTCTCCCTCCCTCCCCCCTCCCTCCCTCCTCTCTCCCTCCCTCTCTCTCTCTCCCTCCCTCTCTCTCCCTCCCTCCCTCCTCTCTCCCTCCCTCTCTCTCCCTCCCTCCCTCCTCTCTCCCTCCCTCTCTCTCCCTCCCTCCCCCCTCCCTCCCTCCCCCTCTCTCCCTCCCTCCCCCCTCCCTCCCCCTCTCTCCCTCCCTCCCCCCTCCCTCCCCCTCTCTCCCTCCCTCCCCCCCCTCCCTCCCTCCCTCTCTCTCCCTCCCTCCCCCCCTCCCTCCCTCCCCCCTCCCTCCCTCCCCCTCTCTCCCTCCCTCTCCCCCTCCCTCTCTCCCTCCCTCCCCCTCTCTCCCTCCCTCTCCCCCTCCCTCTCTCTCTCCCTCTCTCTGGCCATTACTCAATCACGTGTGACTTGGGATCAAGGGTTTTGATGCAATCAATTACAGTTCTATTGATTGAAAGCAGAACGTTGATAGGATCTCTCCATCTCTCTCAGATAGGATTTATTTTCTCATCCATATTGGCCTGTATCGGCATTAATTGGTGGCCATGGCCGGGGGGAGGAGCTGGAGAGGATCTGTCACCTCTAATAGTGAGTTTCCAGACAGCGTTGATGTTCCCCTGTGGGGCTGGAGTGGTTCATTCTGGCTGGATTGGGATGGTCTTTTAGTAATGGGTAGAGATGTCAGGAATATCAACATTGGGAATGGATTAGTTCAATGTTTGGGAAATCAGAGGTGTTTTGTAGGAATAGATTCTCTCACTCCTCTTACTTCAAACTTCTTCCACAAGCACGGCCCTCCTCTCTCCTGCTCCTCTCTTTCCCTCACTGCTCCACTATTGCTTTGTCTCAACTCACTGTTTATCTCCTCTCTCCCATCTCTCCTCTCTCTGCAGTGATAGATTAATGAGGGTAAACAGTTGAAGGAGAAGGGCTTCCCTGCACCTGGCTGGGAGACAGAGAGACGGAGAGAGAGAGAGAGAGGGAGGGAGAGAGAAGGGAGGATGGGACTCTCCTGCACCTGGCTGGGAGACAGAGAGAGACAGAGACAGAGACAGAGAGAGAGAGAGAGAGAGAGAGAGAGAGAGAGAGAGAGAGAGAGAGAGAGAGAGAGAGAGAGAGAGAGAGAGAGAGAGAGAGAGAGAGAGAAGGGATGATGGGACTCTCCTACACCTGGCTGGGAGACAGAGAGAGAGAGAGAGAGAGAGAGAGAAGGGGAGAGAGAAGGGAGGATGGGACTCTCCTGCACATGGCTGGGAGACAGAGAGAGAGAGAGAGAGAGAGAGAGAGAGAGAGAGAGAGAGGGAGAGACTCTCCAGCACCTGGCTGGGAGACAGAGATAGACAGAAAGAGACAGAAAGAGAGACAGAGAGAGAGAGGATGGGACTCTCCAGCACCTGGCTGGGAGACAGAGAGAGACAGAGAGAGAGGGAGAGAGAAGGGAGGATGGGACTCTCCTGCACCTGGCTGGGAGACAGAGAGAGACAGAGAGAGAGGGAGAGAGAAGGGAGGATGGGACTCTCCAGCACCTGGCTGGGAGACAGAGAGAGACAGAGACAGAAAGAGAGGGAGAGAGAAGGGAGGATGGGACTCTCCTGCACCTGGCTGGGAGACAGAGAGAGACAGAGAGAGAGGGAGAGAGAGAGAGAGGATGGGACTCTGCTGCACCTGGCTGGGAGACAGAGAGAGACAGAGACAGAAAGAGAGGGAGAGAGAAGGGAGGATGGGACTCTCCAGCACCTGGCTGGGAGACAGAAAGAGACAGAAAGAGAGACAGAGAGAGAGAGAGGATGGGACTCTCCAGCACCTGGCGGGGAGACAGAGAGACAGAGACAGAAAGAGAGGGAGAGAGAGAGAGAGGATGGGACTCTCCAGCACCTGGCTGGGAGACAGAGAGAGACAGAGAGAGAGGGAGAGAGAAGGGAGGATGGGACTCTCCTGCACCTGGCTGGGAGACAGAGAGAGACAGAGACAGAAAGAGAGGGAGAGAGAAGGGAGGATGGGACTCTCCAGCACCTGGCGGGGAGACAGAGAGACAGAGACAGAAAGAGAGGGAGAGAGAAGGGAGGATGGGACTCTCCTCACAGTGGTGAGGGCTGCAGCTGTCTTCGTACTCTTCCGCTACACATATGTTCATATATTATATATTCCATGTATAATTCAACGTGGACACACAGATACAAATATATAGACTGTACATTGAAACATTCATTCAATCTTACAATATTTAAAGAACAGTTTCCCACACCCAAGTGTTTGTCACCCACTACTGTAAACGTGATAGGGAGAAGCTGGAGTAACATATAGTTCTTTACTGTGTGTGAGTCAGGAAAGGCCTCACTGCTGCAGTCAGCAAGCCCCTCCCACCACCACCAAACTAATAATGCTGCTTATTGGCTGTGCAGTGTAAAGTCAACTTCATGAGGCTGAGTGGATGTTGACTCAGTCACAATGTGGCATCACTGTTTCTATTTTAATGGAATAATTGAGTGTCAGTCTTCTGTTGACTCATAGCCACACACACACACACACACACACACACACACACACACACACAGATCTGTGATCTCCGCATCCAGTTGGACGTCATTTATTCTTCATCCACATTTGATCATTAATAGGACTTCTTGGATCAGCTTTATTTGAATGGAAATGAGCCGTTTGATTGGCTGTTTTTTTCCTTGGGGGAGGAACATGATTTAGTGAAACACCATTTATTTTAGTAGTTTAGCAGACTGACTCAGACAGGTTTTGATGAGCATATGTTTGATTTAGGAATTGCAAATGGCAAGGCGTTTTTCTGCCTTGTGCTGATTTGGTCTGATTAACCGTGGTAAGGTAGTGTGTGTCTGTGTGTGTCTGTCGTGACTCTCCAAGCTCCCTGTCTGGCCTCACAGCTCCACAGAGAAAGAGAGAGGATCGGAGAAAGGGAATGCAGAGAGAGAGAGAGAAGGAAGGAAGAGAGAGGAAGTCAATGATGAAGAACTAACAAGGAGCTCTTTGCTTCTCCCCTCTTCTCCTTTCTTCCTTCAGCTGAAAGAGGAGTGATGGAGTGATAAAGAAAGACTAGCGTGTTCTTTCCACTTCTCTGACCTCCTGACATCTACTTCAAAATCAATAATCAATCAATCCCTTTCTCTCTCTCTCTCTCATCCCTTATTTCAAGCTCCTCTACCACCACCTTTTCTCCTGTGATATCGAACGCACGCACGCACGCACGCACGCACAAAGAGTCATCGTCCAGTGTAATGTCCTCTGTGGCCGTGCTACAGCCATGGGAAGAGGCTGCTGCTACAGAGAACCACTGAGGCAGAAATAAAGGCTCTTCAATGCCTTCCCCCTGAGAGAGATGCTGCAGTGAACAAACACTCACTCTCACCCAACACGCACTCACACAGAGCTGCAAACATATACACACACCCTCTCATACATAAAGGCATGCACACAGAAACGTACAGATGCATACCCTGGCTGCACAACGCAGTGCCACTCAACGACCTCTGTCAGATCTGGACAGATAGGATAGGTTATGGTTCTACCTCTATATATATATATATATACAGTGTATTCGGAAAGTATTCAGACCCCTTGACTTTTTCCATATTTTGTTACGTTACAGCCTTATTCTAAGATGAATTGCATTCATTTTTTTCTTCATCCCACAATACCTCATAATGACAAAGCAAAAACAGGTTTTCAACATTTCTGCAAATTTATAAATAAAACCCCCTGCAATATCACATTTACATAAGTATTCCTGACCCTTTACTCAGTACTTTGTTGAAGCACCTTTGGCAGCGATAACAGCCTCGAGTCTTCATGAGGATATGATGCTACAAGCTTGGCAAACCTGTCTTTGGGGAGTTTCTCCCATTCTTCTCTGGAGATCCTCTCAAGCTCTGTCAGATTGGATGGGGAGCATGTTCGATCGGGTTCAAATCCGGGCTCTGGCTGGGCCACTCAAGGACATTCAGAGTCTTGTCCCGAAGCTACTCCTGCGTTGTCTTGGCTGTGTGCTTAGGGTCGTTGTCCTGTTGGAAGGTGAACCTTTGCCCAATCAAGGATCTCCCTGTACGTTGCTCCGTTCATCTTTCCCTCAATCCTGACAATTCTCCCAGTCCCTGCTGCTGAAAAACATCCCTACAGCATGATGCTGCCATCACCAATGTTCACTGTAGGGATGGTGCCAGATTTCCTCCAGATGTGACACTTGGCATTCAGACCAAAGAGTTCAATCTTGGTTTCATCAGACCAGAAAATCTTGTTTCTCATGTCTGAGAGTCCTTTAGGTGCCTTTTGGCAAACTCCAAGCGGGCTGTCATGTGCCTTTTACTGAGGAGTGGCTTCCGTCTGGCCACTCTACCATAAAGGACTGATTGGTGGAGTGCTGCAGAGATTCTGGAAGGTTCTCCCATTCCACAGAGGAACTCTGGAGCTCTGTCAGAATGACCATCGGGTTCTTGGTCACCTCCCTGACCAAGACCCTTCTCCCCGATTGCTCAGTTTGGCCGGGCAGCCAGCTCTAGGAAGAGTCTTGGTGGTTCCAAACTTCTTCCATTTAAGATTTATGGAAGCCACTGTGTTCTTGGAAACAATCATTGCTGCAGAATTTTTGGTAACCTTCTCCAGATCTGTGTCTCGATACAATCTTGTTTCGGAGCTCTACGGACAATTCCTTCAACCACATGGCTTGGTTTTTGCTCTGACATGCACTGTCAACTGTGGGACCTTATATAGACAGGTGTGTGTCTTTCCAAACCATGTCCAAACAATTGAATTTACCACAGGTGGACTCCAATCAAGTTGAAGAAATATCTCAAGGATTATTAATGGAAACAGGATGAACCTGAGCTCAATTTCGAGTCTCATAGCAAAGAGTCTGAATACTTATGCAAATAAGGTATTTCTGTTTTTTCTGCAAAAATATTTGAAACCTGTTTTTGGTTTGTCATTATGGGGTATTGTGATGTCATTATGGGGTATTCTGTGTAGATTGATGAGGGAAAAAGACAATTTAATTCATTTTAGAATAAGGCTGTAACGTAACAAAATGTGGAAAAAGGGAAGGGGACTGAATACTTTCTGAATGCCCTGTATTTCCAGCCTGGTATCAATGATATTTCACCAGAAATAGAAGACGCGTACAGAGAAAGATATTATTACTCTTTCTCTGCATAGACGGGTCAAGAATGATCTACTGTTGTTACCATGAAAATCAAATAGATTTGCAGTTGTCTGAGGGGCTAATTCCCTTCCCCTAATGATATTTATATGCTATTAACTAGGCCTCTCTCACACATGTTGCATGTCTATTCTTCCCTGATACCCTGCTGTGTCAATATGTGTGTGTTGTGAGGATCGGTGCCCCTACCCATCAGCCCCCCTGCAGCCCAGTCTGGGTTAATGAGGAAGAAGTGGCGTCAGGCTCTGCACCTGTCCAAGAGGTTGTTGTGGACAGTTCACAGTCAATTCAGTGAACAAATATAAATAAGGAGATAACACAATTATGTCTGTCTGCCTACAGGCTCTGATTATAGGAGGTGGGAGGGAGTGTGGCCAGCAAGGAGTACGCATGTGTGTGTCAGTGTGCAAACTAACACGTGTATGTGGCACAAACACACACACACACACACACACACCATTGACAATATGGGGCACAGACATTCGTGCACGACCCATTGACAGGCACATACATTCACCGTGACCAAACACCCTTCATCGTGACCAAACACCCTTCACCGTGACCAAACACCCTTCACCGTGACCAAACACCCTTCACCGTGACCAAACACCCTACACCGTGACCAAACACCCTTCACCGTGACCAAACACCCTTCACCATGACCAAACACCCTTCACCGTGACCAAACACCCTTCACCGTGACCAAACACCCTTCACCGTGACCAAACACCCTACACCGTGACCAAACACCCTTCACCGTGACCAAACACCCTACACCGTGACCAAACACCCTTCACCGTGACCAAACACCCTACACCGTGACCAAACACCCTTCACCGTGACCAAACACCCTTCACCGTGACCAAACACCCTTCACCGTGACCAAACACCCTTCACCGTGACCAAACACCCTTCACCGTGACCAAACACCCTTCACCGTGACCAAACACCCTTCACCGTGACCAAACATATTTGATGACTTTGTCTCAGCTGCATAATGTGAATTCTCTGTAGATGATTATATTATAATCATCATAATGACATTATCTTCACCTATCACAGCATATCTTCCTGTTACCTCTAACCAGTAATGACTCAAGAACTAATCGGTCCCTATTTGCAAACCATCACTAGTTATGGACATAGAAATGATTTGATGGTCCATTCTAGCTGTAACAGCCACGACAGCTGAATAGAATGAGGACTGGAATGAAACTAGTTTAGAAATGGAATTGACTGTACATAATCAGATTCCATTAGCTTGCTATAATACACTGAGTGTTCATCCCACCTCTCTCTTTCCTTATTACACACACACACACCACTATTCTTGTGTTTAGCAGTATGCACTGTAGAGTTATAGATTCAGCACTGAGATGACTTTCTAATGGAGGACTGGTAATTGTCTTTAGATAGACTAGGAACACCACCCTGTCATTTGTCTACATCATACCCCCTTCTACCCTACAATATGAATACGCTTATAGGCTGCTATAGAGGTCGACCGCAACCTTCTACCCTACAATATGACTACGCTTATAGGCTGCTATAGAGGTCGACTGCAACCTTCTACCCTACAATATGACTACGCTTATAGGCTGCTATAGAGGTCGACTGCAACCTTCTACCCTACAATATGACTACGCTTATAGGCTGCTATAGAGGTCGACTGCAACCTTCTACCCTACAATATGACTACGCTTATAGGCTGCTATAGAGGTCGACTGCAACCTTCTACCCTACAATATGAATACGCTTATAGGCTGCTATAGAGGTCGACTGCAACCTTCTACCCTACAATATGACTACGCTTATAGGCTGCTATAGAGGTCGACTGCAACCTTCTACCCTACAATATGACTACGCTTATAGGCTGCTATAGAGGTCGACTGCAACCTTCTACCCTACAATATGAATACGCTTATAGGCTGCTATAGAGGTCGACCGCAACCTTCTACCCTACAATATGAATACGCTTATAGGCTGTAATAGAGGTCGACTGCAGGTGTGTGTGTGTGTGTGTGTGTGTGTGTGTGTGTGTTACCCAGCGAGCAGCAACAATCCAATCACTATGGTCAGCTAAAGCCAGAGCGCTGTGCACACAAAGCAAGGATACGTCCTTTCTTTGGTCAATATGAACCTGTCCCCATTTCCCTGTCTGTCTGTCGATGAAAGACAATTACCTTTCTCTGGACTGATAAGATGGTTGTCGCTCTCCCCTCCAGGCTCTGTCAACAATACAAGCCTCCTCGTTCGCTGTCTCTGACACCAACGCATGCAAGCACACACACACACACGACCACTGATAACACCAATGTAATTTACATTACACCGAAGTCAACCTACATCCGTTTACCTCATCTGAACGCTGGCATAATCTAACTCAATAATCGCCTCAGGACGCCAGCGACAACCCCACTCCCCACCCAAAAAAAGACTTAATAACCACATGTTAATGAACTCTAGAGAAAGGTCAAGTTATAAATATTTAACCCTGATTAGCGATTAGAATGTAAACAGGAGCTAGCTAATGAATCCATCAGTGGTGACAGTCTGTTGATTAGCTGTTAGCTGTTAGCTGTTAGCACTCAGGACAGGTTCCCTTGACTTGGAGTGGTCCTCCATGGGGTCTAATGGGTCTGTCTGCTCCAGATGGGATAACAACCCTGTCCGATTTTTGGAGATGTCGGCTAGAACTGGAGGGAAGGCACAAGCAGAGACACGGGTGAGGGACAAACACACAAATACAAACAGACACACTGGCGTGCGCCAGCACACACACTTGAATCAATACAGATCCTTAAGAGAATACCAAACCACTATAACTCTCCAGTCAAATAGAGAGTACCAAACCACTATAACTCTCCAGTCAAATAGAGAATACCAAACCACTATAGCTCTCCACTCAAATAGAGAATACCAAACCACTATAGAGAATACCAAACCACTATAACTCTCCAGTAAAATAGAGAATACCAAACCACTACAACTCTCCAGTCAAATAGAGAACACCAAACCACTATAACTCTCCAGTCAAATAGAGAATACCAAACCACTATAGCTCTCCAGTCAAATAGAGAACACCAAACCACTACAACTCTCCAGTCAAATAGAGAACACCAAACCACTATAACTCTCCAGTCAAATAGAGAACACCAAACCACTACAACTCTCCAGTCAAATAGAGAATACCAAACCACTACAACTCTCCAGTCAAATAGAGAACACCAAACCACTACAACTCTCCAGTCAAATAGAGAATACCAAACCACTACAACTCTCCAGTCAAATAGAGAACACCAAACCACTACAACTCTCCAGTCAAATAGAGAATACCAAACCACTACAACTCTCCAGTCAAATAGAGAACACCAAACCACTATAACTCTCCAGTCAAATAGAGAACACCAAACCACTATAACTCTCCAGTCAAATAGAGAACACCAAACCACTATAACTCTCCAGTCAAATAAAGAACACCAAACCACTACAACTCTCCAGTCAAATAGAGAACACCAAACCACTATAGAGAATACCAAACCACTACAACTCTCCAGTCATATAGAGAACACCAAACCACTATAGCTCTCCAGTCAAATAGAGAATACCAAACCACTACAACTCTCCAGTCAAATAGAGAATACCAAACCACTATAGAGAATACCAAACCACTACAACCCTCCAGTCATATAGAGAACACCAAACCACTATAGCTCTCCATTCAAATAGAGAACACCAAACCACTACAACTCTCCAGTCAAATAGAGAGCAAGATTTTGAACATTGAAATTGTGTTTTGTCCCTCAAAGGTGTGTGTGTGTGTGTATGGATTCTTTTGGTCTCAGAGTGACCTCAACTACCCAATATGAGTCAACCATAGATACTGTAACGGAAGAAGATAATCATGTTATGTAGACAAAGGATGTCTGTCTGTCTGTCTAAGCACTGTCCTGGATGTCCTGGTGTGTAATATCAGGGTTGCCTATAGGGATAACATAAATCAGTGTGTTGGTTTTCTTATGGGCAATATTTCCACCGTAACACTACATAGACACAAAGCAACGAAAAAGACCACTGACACCTACCTTCACAACAGTGTGTGTGTGTGTGTGTGTGTGTGTGTTTAATAGCAACATGCACGTCTATTACATTGATGTGTCCAGTTTGTCTGAAGAGAAAACAAACAGACAGGATGGATGCACAGTTGCAACCTACTAAGAGGCCTCCATTGTTAAAAGGGGAACAATCTTAACCGTGGTTTAAAACAAAAACAAATCCCCACGAAGCCACACAGAATGGTCGGAGTAAAGCAATAATGTTAGGGTAGAAAAATAATTTAAATCCTTATGATAGAAGATTTTTTATATACAAATATATAGTTCAGGGGGTTAAGGAGTAAAGGGGATCCCATTTTCCAGCTGGATGGGTTTATGCATGGGCCCTTTAACTGGTTTAGTGGCCACTGGCTGTCTGATATTCATGGGGTGAGTATCTCCTCACTGCATCTGCCCGGAGTCCTGTGGACAAAGCAGCATGAAGATAATGTGGTTGTTTGGTGAAGTTTAAAATGGCCATCCAAAATGGCCACCTTTGAAGCTTTTGGACTACCTGTTGTGAGATTTCATGCCCAGGGTCTGATTAATGCAGGGGCTTACAGAGGCTGAAGCCCCAGGGCCCAAATCCATAGGGGGCCCTTGAGGCAGAGAAAAATAGAAATGTAAACAGTATATATTTTATACTGCATCCGCCATCCACAGGAGCCCATCTCAGTGAGTGTAGATAGTCTGCTGCCACTCTGCTAGTCATCAGATCAAATCAAATGGAATGTGTCACATGTCCCAAATACAACAGATGTATTACAGTGAAATGCTCACTTACAAGCCCTTAACCAACAATGCAGTTCAAGAAAGAGTTGATCAAATATTTACTATCTAGTATATGGGGGGGGGGGTTACTGTCTAGTATATAGGGGGGTCACCGTCTAGTATATAGGGAGGTCACTGTCTAGTATATGGGGGGGGGGGGGGGGGGGGGGTCACTGTCTAGTATATTGGGGGGTCACTGCCTAGTATATAGGGGGGGTCACTGCCTAGTATATAGGGGGGGGTCACTGCCTAGTATATAGGGGGAGGGGGTCACTGTCTAGTATATAGGGGGGGGTCACTGTCTAGTATATAGGGGGGGTCACTATCTAGTATATAGGGGGGTCACTATCTAGTATATAGGGGGGTCACTATCTAGTATATAGGGGGGGGGGGTCACTATCTAGTATATAGGAAGGGTCACTGCCTAGTATATAGGGGGGGTCACTGCCTAGTATATAGGGGGGGGGGGGGGTCACTGTCTAGTATATAGGGGGGGGGGGGGGGGTCACTGCCTAGTATATAGGGGGGGGGGGGGTCACTGCCTAGTATATAGGGAGGGTCACTGTCTAGTATATAGGGGGGGTCACTGCCTAGTATATAGGGAGGGTCACTGCCTAGTATATAGGGGGGGTCACTGTCTAGTATATAGGGGGGGTCACTGTCTAGTATATAGGGGGGGTCACTGTCTAGTATACAGGGGGGTCACTGCCTAGTATATAGGGGGGGGGGTCACAGCATAGTATATCCTCCTCTCCTTTTCCCTTATCCTCCTCTCCATCATCCTCCTCCACCTCTCCTTTCCCCTTATCCTCCTCTCCCATCATCCTCCTCCACCTCCTCTCCTTTCCCCTTATCCTCCTCTCCCATCATCCTCCTCTCCCCTCTTCTCCTTTCCCCTTATCCTAATCTCCTTTCCCCTTATCCTCCTTCCCCTTATCCTCCTCTCCCTTATCCCCTCCCCTTCCCTCAATCTCATAAGGAAGAGAGTGTGTTGAAGGTAACCTTGTCACACCCTTATCTGTTTCGCCTGTCCTTGTGCTCATCTCCACCCTCCTCCAGGTGTCTTCCATCTTCCCCACTTATCCCCTGGGTATTTATACCTGTGTTTTCTGTCTGTCTGTGCCAATTTCTCTTGTTTGTTCAAGTCAACCAGCGTTTTCTCAGCTCCTGTTTTTCCCCAGTCTCTCTTTCTCCTGTCCTCCTGGTTTTGACCCTTGCCTGTCCTGTCTCTGAGCCCGCCTGCCTGACCACTCTGCCTGCCCTTGTCCCTAAGTCTGCCTGCCATCATGTACCTTTGCCCCTACTCTGGATTACCGACCTCTACCTGACCTGACCCTGGGCCTGCCTGCCGTCCTGTACCTTGGCCCCACTACTCTGGTTTATCAACCCCTGCCTGCCTTGACCTGTCGTTTGCCTGCCCCTGTTGTTACAATACACATTGTTACTTCAACACAGTCTGCACTTGGTCTTACCTGAAACCTGATCACCTTGGCTTTTGGTAAATAAGCCATCCACGCCACACACACGCACAGACCTTTAATCAATTCAAATTGTATTTGTCACATGCGCCAAATACAACAGGTGTAGAACTTACAGTGAAATGCTTACTAACAATCCCTTAACCAACAATGCAGTTTTAAGAAAAATAAGTGTTAAGTAAAAAATAGATAAGTAAAAAAATCTAAAATAACTATCAAATAATTAAAGAGCAGCAGTAAAATAACAATAGCGAGGCTGTATACAGGGGGTACTGGTACGGGGGGGGGGGGGGGGGGGGTGTTCAGGAGTCTTATGGTTTGGGGTAGAAGCTGTTAAGATGTATTTTGGACATAGACTTGGCGCTCCGGTACCACTTACCATGCGGTAGCAGAGAGAACAGTCTATGGCTAGGGTGGCTGGAGTCTTTGACCATATTTAGGGTGTAGAATGGTGTAGAATGGTGATAAATAATATTGGTGGGGGTGTAGTGATACATAATATTGGTGGGGATGTTGTTGGGGATGTTGTGATACATAATATTGGTGGGGATGTTGTGATACATAATATTGGTGGGGATGTTGTGATACATAATATTGGTAGGGATGTTGGTGGGATGTTGTGATACATAATATTGGTAGGGATGTTGTGATACATAATATTGGTAGGGATGTTGGTGGGATGTTGTGATACATAATATTGGTGGGGATGTTGTGATACATAATATTGGTGGGGATGTTGTGATACATAATATTGGTAGGGATGTTGTGATACATAATATTGGTAGGGATGTTGTTGGGGATGTTGTGATACATAATATTGGTGGGGATGTTGTTGGGGATGTTGTGATACATAATATTGGTGGGGATGTTGTTGGGGATGTTGTGATACATAATATTGGTGGGGATGTTGTGATACATAATATTGGTAGGGATGTTGTTGGGGATGTTGTGATACATAATATTGGTGGGGATGTTGTGATACATAATATTGGTGGGGAGGTTGTGATACATAATATTGGTAGGGATGTTGTGATACATAATATTGGTGGGGATGTTGTGATACATAATATTGGTGGGGATGTTGTGATACATAATATTGGTAGGGATGTTGTGATACATAATATTGGTGGGGATGTTGTTGGGGATGTTGTGATACATAATATTGGTGGGGATGTTGTGATACATAATATTGGTAGGGATGTTGTTGGGGATGTTGTGATACATAATATTGGTGGGGATGTTGTTGGGGATGTTGTGATACATAATATTGGTGGGGATGTTGTGATACATAATATTGGTGGGGGTGTTGTGATACATAATATTGGTAGGGATGTTGTTGGGGATGTTGTGATACATAATATTGGTGGGGATGTTGTTGGGGATGTTGTGATACATAATATTGGTGGGGATGTTGTGATACATAATATTGGTGGGGATGTTGTGATACATAATATTGGTAGGGATGTTGTGATACATAATATTGGTGGGGATGTTGTGATACATAATATTGGTGGGGATGTTGTGATACATAATATTGGTAGGGATGTTGTTGGGGATGTTGTGATACATAATATTGGTAGGGATGTTGTGATACATAATATTGGTGGGGATGTTGTGATACATAATATTGGTGGGGATGTTGTGATACATAATATTGGTGGGGATGTTGTGATACATAATATTGGTAGGGATGTTGTGATACATAATATTGGTGGGGATGTTGTGATACATAATATTGGTAGGGATGTTGTGATACATAATATTGTTGGGGATGTTGTGATACATAATATTGGTAGGGATGTTGTGATACATAATATTGGTGGGGATGTTGTGATACATAATATTGGTGGGGATGTTGTGATACATAATATTGGTAGGGATGTTGTGATACATAATATTGGTAGGGATGTTGTGATACATAATATTGGTAGGGATGTTGTGATACATAATATTGGTGGGGATGTTGTGATACATAATATTGGTAGGGATGTTGTGATACATAATATTGGTGGGGATGTTGTGATACATAATATTGGTAGGGATGTTGTGATACATAATATTGGTGGGGATGTTGTGATACATAATATTGGTAGGGATGTTGTGATACATAATATTGGTGGGGATGTTGTGATACATAATATTGGTAGGGATGTTGTGATACATAATATTGGTGGGGATGTTGGTGTGATGTTGTGATAAATAATATTGGTAGGGATGTTGTTGGGGATGTTGTGATACATAATATTGGTAGGGATGTTGTTGGGGATGTAGTGATACATAATATTGGTAGGGATGTTGTGATACATAATATTGGTAGGGATGTTGTGATACATAATATTGGTGGGGATGTTGTGATACATAATATTGGTGGGGATGTTGTGATACATAATATTGGTGGGGATGTTGTGATACATAATATTGGTAGGGATGTTGTGATACATAATATTGGTAGGGATGTTGTGATACATAATATTGGTGGGGATGTTGTGATACATAATATTGGTAGGGATGTTGTGATACATAATATTGGTGGGGATGTTGTGATACATAATATTGGTGGGGATGTTGTGATACATAATATTGGTAGGGATGTTGTGATACATAATATTGGTGGGGATGTTGGTGTGATGTTGTGATAAATAATGTTGGTAGGGATGTAGTGATACATAATATTGGTAGGGATGTTGTGATAAATAATATTGGTAGGGATGTTGGTGGGATGTTGTGATACATAATATTGGTAGGGATGTTGGTGGGATGTTGTGATACATAATATTGGTAGGGATGTTGGTGGGATGTTGTGATAAATAATATTGGTGGGGATGTTGTTGGGGATTTTGTGATAAATAATATTGGTAGGGATGTTGTGATAAATAATATTGGTGGGGATGTTGGTGTGATGTTGTGATAAATAATGTTGGTAGGGATGTTGTTGTTGTGTGGTGATAAATATCACCATCAGGCTAAAAGAGCCTTTAGAGCAGGCTGCCATCTGCCTGCCATTACAATAATGAACTGGCTGCCTCTCTCTCTGCCACTGCCTGACGCCCCAAACACAAGGAGCCATCGGCACAGCCTGCCACACCAGAACAGCCTTTCTTGTGTGGGTGTGTGATTGAGTGAGAAATAGAGTGTGTGTAACGAAGATGAGGCTACCCCTCCAAGCAGAGGTACGGCGGCGCGGTGGCAGACGCTTTACACCTCATTGGCTTGCGAGGAGCGCCAATCACCACCCACCGGTCAACCCCTCAGCCTCCCAGCCAGCCGGCCACTCACAACCCTGAGCAGTGATTTAGAGAATGAGAGAGAGAGAGGGAAAGAGAGAGAGAGAGAGAGAGAGAGGGAAAGAGAGACAGTGAGAGAAGGGGGAAGAAAGAGAGAGAGTGAGAGCAGGGGGAAGAAAGAGAGAGAGAGGGAAAGAGAGAGTTGGCAGCTGGGGAGGGTTGAAGGGAAACATCTCTAACAGGACATTCACTAATGGACATGTGATTGGTGAGTCATTTTTGAGGATGCTGTTGTTGCTTTCTGTTTGGAGGCTCTGCAAAGTGCTGCTCTGGATCTGAACCAACTTAAACTAGCACTGAAGTTGGCCAGGCACAGGTTAGTGTCAAACGGCAATAGGCTAATGCCACAGCTATTGAGCTAAAGTGTGTGGCAGATCGTAGGGCAGTGAACATACAGCTAAGTGTAGGGAAAGACAGCAACCACACAGAAGAGAGGTGGCCAAACTAAAAATGAGGGAAAGAAAGATATAACATGACCAAGAGTCCACTGACTCTCAAAAGCTGCCAGCTTCCCATTTGATCACAGAATAAAAGCCTCAAGATTGATTGATGGAAAAAGCTACACAGAGAGAGAGAGAAATGGAGTGAGAGAAATGGAGTGAGAGTGAGAGACGAAGAGAAAGAGGGAGAAACTTAGAGAGCCAGATAGAACAAGAGAGAGAAAGACAGATGGGAGAGAGCGAGAGAGAGAGAAAGAGAGCCCCAAAAAATAATCTAATCAAATTGTATGTCACATGCGTTGAATACAACCGTCACATCCAGACCTTAGTTCCTTTTTTTATGTCTCTATTTTAGGTTGGTCAGGGCGTGAGTTTGGGTGGGCATTTTGTTTTGTTCTATGTTTGTATTTCTAGGTGTTTTGACTGGTATGGTTCCCAATCAGAGGCACATGAGTGCTACGGGTCGGTAGTCATTTAGGCAGGTAACCTTAGTGTTCTTGGGCATAGGGACTATGGTGGTCTGCTTAAAATATGTTGGTATTACAGACTTAAGTCAGGGACAGGTTGAAAATGTCAGTGAAGACACTTGCCAGTTGGTCAGTGCATGCTCGGAGTACACGTCCTGGTAATCCGTCTGGCCCAGCGGCCTTGTGAATGTTGACCTGTTTTTAAGGTTTTAAAGGCTACGGAGAGCATGATAACACAGTCGTGCGGGTACAACTGGTGCTCTCATGCATGTTTCAGTGTTACTTGCCTCGTAATTTAGCTAATCTGGTATGTTCGTGTCACGTGGCTTTGCTTCACTTTGTAGTCTGCAAGTCCTACCACATCTGACGAGCGTTGTAGCCGGTGTAGTACGATTCAATCTTAGCCCTCTATTGACGCTTTGCCTGTTTGATGGTTCGTCGTGGGGCATAGCAGGACTTCTTATAAGCTTCCGGGTTAGAGTCCCACTCCTTGAAAGTGGCAGCTGTACCATTTAGCTCAGTGTGGATGTTCCATGGCTTCTGGTTGGGTAATGAACATACGGTCACTGTGGGGACCACGTCATCGATGCACTTTTTGATGAAGCCAGTGACTGATGTGTTAGAACGAGAGAGTGATGAAGAGAAAGAACCAGAAAGAGAGCCTGATAGAACAAGAGAGAGAGCCAGATAGAGCAAGAGAGAGAGCCAGATAGAACAAGAGAGAGAGCCAGATAGAACAAGAGAGAGAGCCAGATAGAACAAGAGAGAGAGCCTGATAGAACAAGAGAGAGAGCCTGATAGAACAAGAGAGAGAGCCTGATAGAACAAGAGAGAGAGCCTGATAGAACAAGAGAGAGAGCCTGATAGAACAAGAGAGAGAGCCTGATAGAACAAGAGAGAGAGCCAGATAGAACAAGAGAGAGAGCCAGATAGAACAAGAGAGAGAGCCAGATAGAACAAGAGAGAGAGCCTGATAGAACAAGAGAGAGCCTGATAGAACAAGAAAGAGAGCCTGATGGAACAAGAGAGAGAGCCAGATAGAACAAGAGAGAAAGACAGTTGGGAGAGATAGAAAGGGAGAGAAAAAGAGAACGAGAGAGAGAGCCAGATAGAATGAGAAAGAGAGCCAGATAGAACAATTGACCGTGGACAGAAAGAAAATAGACTGAGCCTGTATGTTAGTGAGGAATAGTGGCACAGAACTGTACTAAGGAGCAGTGAAGACCGAGAGGAGTTGGTCCACAGATATACACTGAGTAAATAAAATATTAACACCTACTCTTTCCATGACATAGACTGACCAGGTGAAAGCTATGATCCCTTATTGATGTCACTTGTGTAGATGATTTTTAAGCCCGGAGACAATTGAGACATGGATTGTGTATGTGTGCCATTCAGAGGATGACTGCCTTTGAACGGGGACTGGTAGTAGGTTACAACGCTCCCGGGTAAGACCGGGAGAGTGAGGAGACAGAAGCCTAGACGCCGGGTAACACCTGCTCTGGCCTGAACTCCCACCACATCTGAACCCCAGTCACCCCCACCCCAAAGGTCACTCAGCCCTAACCACCAAGTCAAACAGTGACTGACATGGAGGGATCAGACACAGAGACTTACTAATGCGCGCACACTCCATTCTGTAGACTGTGTGTGTAGGTCTGTGTGTCTGACACGGAGTTGAGAGCAGGTTTCTTCTCAACATCAGGTTTCTTCTCAACATCTCCAGCTGGGATGATGAACCTGACATCCCAACAGACCCACACACACACACACACACACACACACACACACACACACACACACACACACAGTCTGGTATAGAGTGCAGACGGCATTGTGAAGCAGTCTTGTTGCTGGTAGTATTAGATTTGTAGTCCTCCACTGAACTGGAGCAGCACAGAGGACTGATGACATGTCTGAGAGGAAGGGAAGAGAGGAGGATACAAGTGTGAGGAGTGTTCCCTCTCTTCCTTTCCATCTCTCTCTGGGTGGGTTTCGCCATCTCTTCGTCTGCCAGGTGCGTTGTCGCCAGGGAGACAAGATGACTGTGGCTCCGTCACTGAAGAACAGTCGTCCTTCTGATGTCACTTACATAGGAATACACAACACAGAGACTACACAATAGAGTCTCTTTCACACACACACACACACACACACACACTATTTCACATTTAATATTGAGAGACACATTCAACGACAACAAGGTAAATTCCAGATTCATTCTTTAATTTCCTCTGATCAGACGTGTGTCAGAAGTGATTGTGACACGGTTGGGATGAAAACAAAACAAATAGATGCATTACTAACACACTGGAACACACGCAACGTTCAGACACAATGGTGTGTGTGCAGGACAGTGCACAGGGATAGAGGGATACAGAGGGTGAAGCCTGGTGGATAGAAGTCATGTGATCATGTAGGTTTATATAGTGGATAGAGGGATACAGTAGGGTGGATAGAAGTCATGTGATCATGTAGGTTTATATAGTGGATAGAGGGATACAGCAGGGTGAAGCCTGGTGGATAGAAGTCATGTGATCATGTAGGTTTATGATAGAGGGTGTGGTGATGGGGCGGACTAGTGGCTTTGTAAGGGAGGTGAGCTGGTTGGGTGGTGATGGGGCGGACTAGTGGCTTTGTAAGGGAGGTGAGCTGGTTGGGTGGTGATGGGGCAGACTAGTGGCTTTGTAAGGGAGGTGAGCTGGTTGGGTGGTGATGGGGCGGACTAGTGGCTTTGTAAGATGGGTGAGCTGGTTGGGTGGTGATGGGGCAGACTAGTGGCTTTGTAAGAGAGGTGAGCTGGTTGGGTGGTGATGGGGCGGACTAGTGGCTTTGTAAGAGGGGTGAGCTGGTTAGGTAGTGATGGGGCGGACTAGTGGCTTTGTAAGGGAGGTGAGCTGGTTGGGTGGTGATGGGGCGGACTAGTGGCTTTGTAAGAGGGGTGAGCTGGTTGGGTGGTGATGGGGCGGACTAGTGGCTTTGTAAGATGGGTGAGCTGGTTGGGTGGTGATGGGGCAGACTAGTGGCTTTGTAAGGGAGGTGAGCTGGTTGGGTGGTGATGGGGCGGACTAGTGGCTTTGTAAGATGGGTGAGCTGGTTGGGTGGTGATGGGGCGGACTAGTGGCTTTGTAAGATGGGTGAGCTGGTTGGGTGGTGATGGGGCGGACTAGTGGCTTTGTAAGGGAGGTGAGCTGGTTGGGTGGTGATGGGGCGGACTAGTGGCTTTGTAAGATGGGTGAGCTGGTTGGGTGGTGATGGGGCGGACTAGTGGCTTTGTAAGGGAGGTGAGCTGGTTGGGTGGTGATGGGGCGGACTAGTGGCTTTGTAAGATGGGTGAGCTGGTTGGGTGGTGATGGGGCGGACTAGTGGCTTTGTAAGATGGGTGAGCTGGTTGGGTGGTGATGGGGCGGACTAGTGGCTTTGTAAGGGAGGTGAGCTGGTTGGGTGGTGATGGGGCGGACTGGTGGCTTTGTAAGGGAGGTGAGCTGGTTGGGTGGTGATGGGGCGGACTGGTGGCTTTGTAAGGGAGTTGAGCTGGTTGGGTGGTGATGGGGCAGACTAGTGGCTTTGTAAGGGAGGTGAGCTGGTTGGGTGGTGATGGGGCGGACTAGTGGCTTTGTAAGATGGGTGAGCTGGTTGGGTGGTGATGGGGCAGACTAGTGGCTTTGTAAGGGAGGTGAGCTGGTTGGGTGGTGATGGGGCGGACTAGTGGCTTTGTAAGATGGGTGAGCTGGTTGGGTGGTGATGGGGCGGACTAGTGGCTTTGTAAGGGAGGTGAGCTGGTTGGGTGGTGATGGGGCGGACTAGTGGCTTTGTAAGATGGGTGAGCTGGTTGGGTGGTGATGGGGCAGACTAGTGGCTTTGTAAGGGAGGTGAGCTGGTTGGGTGGTGATGGGGCGGACTAGTGGCTTTGTAAGAGGGGTGAGCTGGTTGGGTAGTGATGGGGCGGACTAGTGGCTTTGTAAGGGAGGTGAGCTGGTTGGGTGGTGATGGGGCGGACTAGTGGCTTTGTAAGGGAGGTGAGCTGGTTGGGTGGTGATGGGGCGGACTAGTAGCTTTGTAAGAGAGGTGAGCTGATTGGGTGGTGATGGGGCGGACTAGTGGCTTTGTAAGAGGGGTGAGCTGGTTGGGTGGTGATGGGGCAGACTAGTGGCTTTGTAAGAGGGGTGAGCTGGTTGGGTGGTGATGGGGCAGACTAGTGGCTTTGTAAGAGGGGTGAGCTGGTTGGGTGGTGATGGGGCGGACTAGTGGCTTTGTAAGAGAGGTGAGCTGATTGGTTGGTGATGCGTGTTGGTAATGATAGTGGTTCAGTCCGTGAGGATATCTTCAGCTCTGGGCCTGCATTGGTTCTGGTGGACTCCGCCTAGGCTTAAACTCTCCGTCTCTGCATGTATTCATGCGTCTCCAACATGGCGGACAGTTGCACTTCTCCTACTGCTGCTGCGTGATGGAGCTGCTGCGTGATGGAGCTACTGCACTGTACTCTTTAGGAAGTGCTACCGTTGTCCTCCTCCCTCTTGGTAGTAGAGATAGACATGCAGTGGAGTGGGGTGGGGGAGAAGGGGTGTAGGTACTGTACGTGGGATCTTACGAAGGAGTAAAGGGTTTGGGGGTCTGTGGGAGAAGGGTGTTGGGCTAAGGGGTGTCCATCTCTCTCAGGGTTGTCTGGTTGTCTTGGGTTCCTGGTTCTGGTCAGGGTGCGGTTCTGTTTCTACCTCGAGTCGGGGTTGCGATCTCTGGTGCTTCCTCTCCTCTCCACTCATTTGCAGTCGATAAAGGGTTTATAAACCGTAATGCCACAGCACCTCACTCTTAGCCCCCAGTCCTCAACTTGTTCTGGAACAACAGGATCAAAAAAAAAGAGAGAATGTGAGAGAGGGGAGGAGGGACGTAGAGAGAGGGAGGGAAGGAGGGGATTTCATATTAGCGATAACTCTTGCCACAAATCCCCAACACATCACCCTCCCTGTCAATCCCCAACACATCACCCTCCCTGTCAATCCCCAACACATCACCCTCCCTGTCAATCCCCAACACATCACCCTCCCTGTCAATCCCCAACACATCAGCCTCCCTGTCAATCCCCAACACATCAGCCTCCCTGTCAATCCCCAACACATCAGCCTCCCTGTCAATCCCCAACACATCACCCTCCCTGTCAATCCCCAACACATCACCCTCCCTGTCAATCCCCAACACATCACCCTCCCTGTCAATCCCCAACACATCACCCTCCCTGTCAATCCCCAACACATCACCCTCCCTGTCAATCCCCAACACATCAGCCTCCCTGTCAATCCCCAACACATCACCCTCCCTGTCAATCCCCAACACATCAGCCTCCCTGTCAATCCCCAACACATCACCCTCCCTGTCAATCCCCAACACATCACCCTCCCTGTCAATCCCCAACACATCACCCTCCCTGTCAATCCCCAACACATCACCCTCCCTGTCAATCCCCATTTGATACAGGCTATAGCATTTGCTGCCTCACAATGAAACATTCCAGGAGAAGTGTGGTGAGAACAATTAGAGGAGATGGGGAGGGGAGAGGAAAACAATGTGGGGGTTGGGAACACAGAAAAGTGGCCCCAAAAATGTTTTACTTAAGAGGGAGAACAAAGGAGAAAAAGCCAAAGTGATTGAATACAGATAGGGAGAGAGGGAGTGAGGGAGGGAGGGAGGGAGGGAGGGAGGGAGGGAGGGAGGGAGGGAGGGAGGGAGGGAGGGAGGGAGGGAGGGAGGGAGGGAGGGAGGGAGGGAGGGGCAGTAGATTGATTTGTGTTCTAGATTAGATTCATCCATGTCGGTGCCTCCCTATAGCTGTCCAACAGCAAGCGGATCAATTCATTCTACACACTAAACTACACTCTATACTACCATGATACCAGTCATTACAGATGAACAACATTTACTCTGCCCAACCTAACAGACGATACACTCTATACTACCATGATACCAGTCATTACAGATGAACAACATTTACTCTGTCCAACCTAACAGACAACACACTCTATACTACCATGATACCAGTCATTACAGATGAACAACATTTACTCTGTCCAACCTAACAGACAACACACTCTATACTACCATGACACCAGTCATTACAGATGAACAACATTTACTCTACCCAACCTAACAGACACATTTCTGAAGGCTGGGACCTTATCTAATGCTGTGATGTGACAGAACGGAGGTAGCCAAACTGAATAGATATGGTCAGAGAGCATGCTAACTGGTTTACAGCAGGATCACGTCAAACATAGAACAAGCTGTTTTAAACCTTGTTTCAACTCTGTGCAAAGACCGTCAACAAGGAAGATTTATTTGAGATTTTTACATCCCAAAAAAGCTGTAGCAGCTAGTAAGACCTCCGAGATCCAAGATGACTGGGGGAGGCAACCAGGCAAGAAGTGGTCATGCGACGAGAATATGCAATGAAGAGAGAGAGCGAGAGAGATCGGGCCCCGTGATAAACGTTCTATTCATGGGCCTCTCAAAAGACTCTTCTTCCTCTTTATCAGTCCTTCCAGTCGCTCTATTCCCCCTCTTTCTATATAATAACCCCAGTCAGTCGCTATCTGGATCCGTTTAGCATTGTGTGTATTATAAAGTGACAGGGAGTGTGTGTGTGTGTGTGTGTGTGTGTGTGTGTGTGTGTGCACGCGCGTGCAAGAGGCCATCAAGGTCTAAATATTATCGCGGGGTGATGATAAGGAATACTAGTAATTATCAGTCACAAAGGCCTGTCTGATGACAACCCTGTAGTCTTTCCCCTCTCTTGGCCCAGTCAATACTAAGACAGATGATGTCATATTATTATTATTATTATTATTATTATTATTATTATTATTATTATGTGTTCAATGGTGATGGAGTGGACAATCCTATCTAGGGGTAATTCATTACGGGCTTGTTTAGTGGTTTAGTGGGCCGTTTGAACCTTGGAGGAGGTTGGGGTTTTGTGTGGAGTGTGAAGTGTAAGTGTCTTTTATAGCAACTGGGGCTATTTCTCAATTCATCATCTTTCGTCGATTAGCCTACTCCCTCTCCTTGCCTCCTTCCCAAAACACGTTGGAGAAGGTCAAAGGGGAGGGACATTGGACTTTCTCCTTCAAGAAGATTGAGAAGGATGCAATGAATCACAGAAAGATGAATTGAGACACAGATCAGAGGTTGAAAGGTTGAGATTTGACCCCATCTAGGTCTTATCTGGTGCTTGATAAATTTGACCTTTTGACCCCTCCACATAGCTTCCTGCTTGGTTACTGTACCGCATCTGCAAAAAAATAACAATAATAAACCATTACGACCCCACTTTCATTACCTCTTCTCCTATTATTTTAACTAGGTTATATTGTCCCCCTGCAGTGGGCTGTATTACCTCTTCTCCTATTCTTTTAACTAGGTTATATTGTCCCTCTGCAGTGGGCTGTATTACCTCTTCTCCTATTATTTTAACTAGGTTATATTGTCCCTCTGCAGTGGGCTGTATCACCTCTTCTCCTATTCTTTTAACTAGGTTATATTGTCCCTCTGCAGTGGGCTGTATCACCTCTTCTCCTATTATTTTAACTAGGTTATATTGTCCCTCTGCAGTGGGCTGTATTACCTCTTCTCCTATTCTTTTAACTATGTTATATTGTCCCTCTGCAGTGGGCTGTATCACCTCTTCTCCTATTATTTTAACTAGGTTATATTGTCCCTCTGCAGTGGGCTGTATTACCTCTTCTCCTATTCTTTTAACTAGGTTATATTGTCCCTCTGCAGTGGGCTGTATCACCTCTTCTCCTATTCTTTTAACTAGGTTATATTGTCCCTCTGCAGTGGGCTGTATCACCTCTTCTCCTATTCTTTTAACTAGGTTATATTGTCCCTCTGCAGTGGGCTGTATTACCTCTTCTCCTATTCTTTTAACTAGGTTATATTGTCCCTCTGCAGTGGGCTGTATCACCTCTTCTCCTATTCTTTTAACTAGGTTATATTGTCCCTCTGCAGTGGGCTGTATTACCTCTTCTCCTATTCTTTTAACTAGGTTATATTGTCCCTCTGCAGTGGGCTGTATCACCTCTTCTCCTATTCTTTTAACTAGGTTATATTGTCCCTCTGCAGTGGGCTGTATCACCTCTTCTCCTATTCTTTTAACTAGGTTATATTGTCCCTCTGCAGTGGGCTGTATCACCTCTTCTCCTATTCTTTTAACTAGGTTATATTGTCCCCCTGCAGTGGGCTGTATCACCTCTTCTCCTATTCTTTTAACTAGGTTATATTGTCCCTCTGCAGTGGGCTGTATCACCTCGTCTCCTATTCTTTTAATTAGGTTATATTGTCCCTCTGCAGTGGGCTGTATTACCTCTTCTCCTATTATTTTAACTAGGTTATATTGTCCCTCTGCAGTGGGCTGTATCACCTCTTCTCCTATTCTTTTAATTAGGTTATATTGTCCCTCTGCAGTGGGCTGTATCACCTCTTCTCCTATTCTTTTAACTAGGTTATATTGTCCCTCTGCAGTGGGCTGTATCACCTCTTCTCCTATTATTTTAATTAGGTTATATTGTCCCTCTGCAGTGGGCTGTATCACCTCTTCTCCTATTCTTTTAACTAGGTTATATTGTCCCTCTGCAGTGGGCTGTATTACCTCTTCTCCTATTCTTTTAACTAGGTTATATTGTCCCTCTGCAGTGGGCTGTATCACCTCTTCTCCTATTTTTTTAACTAGGTTATATTGTCCCTCTGCAGTGGGCTGTATCACCTCTTCTCCTATTCTTTTAACTAGGTTATATTGTCCCTCTGCAGTGGGCTGTATCCCCTCTTCTCCTATTCTTTTAACTATGTGATATTGTCCCTCTGCAGTGGGCTGTATCACCTCTTCTCCTATTCTTTTAACTATGTGATATTGTCCCTCTGCAGTGGGCTGTATCACCTCTTCTCCTATTCTTTTAACTAGGTTATATTGTCCCTCTGCAGTGGGCTGTATCACCTCTTCTCCTATTCTTTTAACTATGTGATATTGTCCCTCTGCAGTGGGCTGTATCACCTCGTCTCCTATTCTTTTAACTATGTGATATTGTCCCTCTGCAGTGGGCTGTATCACCTCTTCTCCTATTCTTTTAACTAGGTTATATTGTCCCTCTGCAGTGGGCTGTATTACCTCTTCTCCTATTCTTTTAACTAGGTTATATTGTCCCCCTGCAGTGGGCTGTATCACCTCTTCTCCTATTCTTTTAACTATGTTATATTGTCCCTCTGCAGTGGGCTGTATCACCTCTTCTCCTATTCTTTTAACTAGGTTATATTGTCCCCCTGCAGTGGGCTGTATCACCTCTTCTCCTATTCTTTTAACTAGGTTATATTGTCCCTCTGCAGTGGGCTGTATTACCTCTTCTCCTATTCTTTTATCTAGGTTATATTGTCCCTCTGCAGTGGGCTGTATCACCTCTTCTCCTATTCTTTTAACTATGTTATATTGTCCCTCTGCAGTGGGCTGTATTACCTCTTCTCCTATTCTTTTAACTAGGTTATATTGTCCCTCTGCAGTGGGCTGTATCACCTCTTCTCCTATTCTTTTAACTATGTTATATTGTCCCTCTGCAGTGGGCTGTATTACCTCTTCTCCTATTCTTTTAACTAGGTTATATTGTCCCTCTGCAGTGGGCTGTATCCCCTGCTGTAGAGCTCTATCAGGGCTCTGTTTCATCTCTCACCTGATGATTGTAACAGCTTTCTTACACAGATAACTCTACTACGAGTGTATTTTGATTGCGGGAAGCTGATCAACTCTGTGGCTTCCCATAATATTCCAGGCTGATTTCCACATTTACAAGATCAGAGCAGTGAATGTGTGCGGCAGGGAACACACAGCCTTGTGGGATTCCAAAGAGGCTACAGGTAGGTAGCACTCGTACAAATGAATAATACATAGTGTTATTTACATGATGTATAGCTTAAAAGCTAGCCGCCCCCCGCGGGCCTAGATGTATTACTAATACCCGAGGGACAGCGGCGGAACACAGTTCTCTAGAAACTGTCAAATTATAACAGAAAAAATCTAACAGAAAACCTATCTGAATATAAATTGGGTTTTGTCTGACTCTACCACTGTATGTTGACAAGTGCCAGAGGAGAGTGTGTGTTTACGTCTATCCTTATGTGTTTTGTGTGTGTGTGTGTGTGTGTGTGTGTGTGTGTGTGTGTGTGTGTGTGTGTGTGTGTGTGTGTGTGTGTGTGTGTGTGTGTGTGCCATTAATATCAACGTTGAGACAATACCATTACCATATGCGTTTCTTAGAGGGCCTAAAACACGTCCACTTTCCAATGACTTGAGAGAAATAAAGAAAGAACGAGAGGACAATGGTATCAGAACGGCACCGTCTGACCTGGTCGTCTGGCCTGGACCTTATTAAATTAAACACACACTTAAGCAGTGAAAGAAAGCAGCCAGCGTCAGCAGGTATTATGGAAATAGACCTTTCCTCTGAACCTACAGTTTAGAGTGAGTTTTAGCAAGCGAGAAACACTATGGTCTCAAACGCAGGGGCAACCAAGAGTCTTTGTTAGTGTATGTATGTATGTATGTATGTATGTGTGTGTGTGTGTGTGTGTGTGTGTGTGTGTGTGTGTGTGTGTGTGTGTGTGTGTGTGTGTGTGTGTGTGTGTGTGTGTGTGACCAGTCAAGCTATGCGAGTGTGTGTTTATTGACAGTGCTCTAAGATGCACATTTTTCAATGAGAGGGATGTAGAGAGAAAGACGTGTCTGTTTGGTCGGCAACAACCATGAAGTCATGTAGGAAGGAAATTAACTGTACTAGTGGTACTACACACAGTGACCTAAGTACATCTGGGGTTTGATGAAGCTACATGACAACTACTGGGAGAGACAGATCCCGGAACAGTACAACTTACTTTCTAATGTCTGTAGCAGTTGCCCGTAGCTACTCTACTGGGAGTGACAGATCCTGGAACAGTACAACTTACTTTCTAATGTCTGTAGCAGTTGCCCGTAGGGGGGCAAGATCATTATTGCCATTCTTTTCAGACAACAAAATCATGCAGCAATATGGGAATAAACAGATGCTTTCATTAGATGTAGAACTCATTCATGTTTTACTTTTCAGACAGTAGAGATTTGTAAACAAAACAACATGTCTTATAAATTACAGTAGATGGGGATAGACACCAACAAGTTATTCATACGTATCCCAAGGTACACACACACACACACCCCCCCACCACGTGGGCCCACCTGTTTAGCTTGGTTGACACACTGCAGGTAGCGGGAGGCGATGGTGGAGCAGAGCAGCGTCTTCCCACTGTGTTCCTGGTAGCACTTCAGGATCTGACCCTGCAGATCAGCACACACTGGACTCACCTCAAACCGCCTGGAGGAGACAGACTTTAGTATTTACAATCAATATCATACACTACACACATTACACATTCAAATCAATCACATCAGCCCACACATACACACCTAAAAAACAACTACTAACATTCCCCATTTACTGACAGCAGGAGAGAGAAGAGAGCGAGAGACACACAAAACATTAAATTGTCCTGCCCATTCGGCCCATTCCCCATCCCACAGCAGTGGTTCATCTGGGATCAGTCAGACTGTAGAAGAGACGGGGCCAAAGGTTGATCCAGCCAATGGAAGCAACCGTCAGCGCAACAGTGACGGGCATGCCAATCCATTCATTAGAGGCTCCCCACGTCAATGGAAGGGCCAGAGGACGTGTGAATATTGGCGAGCCGTGCCATCCTGTCACCAGGAGAAAGGTTCTATACCTGTCCCTCTGGAAACAGGAGATCTATGCAGGGTTTATTTTCTATGGCTAATTGTGTTCTCTTTTCTCCTCAGAAAACACACTGGCCAAACAATGTCTAATACGGACACACCCAGAAAATAAACAGGAGGACAAAAAGGATAAAGAAAATCAACAACAACTGAGATAGGAAACCCTTCATCATAGTGATGAAGATGATGACTCTCGTGGGTTTATTGACGACACACCTGAGAACTGAGTATCAGTATTGATTGACTATAGGTTTCTGATTGCATTGACACACCCTGTCCTATAGCTAGCTGTCCCCGTGGTCGTGCTAAGTGGACATTTATTGACTGATGATTGATTATTGTACTGCAATGTTAAAGGGAAATGGCACACAAGCATTTTCACTGCACCTTTTACACCTGTAAACCATGTACTTCACAAATAAACATTTATTTGAGGAATACAGCACCCAAATGGCTAGTCCTTACTTCTGACACCAAATAGCCATTCACAACGCGGAAACAGCTACTGACACCGCGGAAACAGCTACTGACACCGCGGCAACAACTACTGACACCGCGGCAACAGCTACTGACACCGCGGCAACAACTACTGACACCGCGGAAACAGCTACTGACACCGCGGAAACAGCTACTGACACCGCGGCAACAGCTACTGACACCGCGGCAACAGCTACTGACACCGCGGCAACAGCTACTGACACCGCGGCAACAACTACTGACACCGCGGCAACAGCTACTGACACCGCGGCAACAACTACTGACACCGCGGAAACAGCTACTGACACCGCGGAAACAGCTACTGACACCGCGGCAACAGCTACTGACACCGCGGAAACAGCTACTGACACCGCGGCAACAGCTACTGACACCGCGGCAACAGCTACTGACACCGCGGAAACAGCTACTGACGCCGCGGAAACAGCTACTGACACCGCGGCAACAGCTACTGACACCGCGGCAACAGCTACTGACACCGCGGCAACAGCTACTGACACCGCGGCAACAGCTACTGACACCGCGGAAACAGCTACTGACACCGCGGCAACAGCTACTGACACCGCGGAAACAGCTACTGACACCGCGGCAACAGCTACTGACACCGCGGCAACAGCTACTGACACCGCGGCAACAGCTACGGACACCGCGGCAACAGCTACTGACACCGCGGCAACAGCTACTGACACCGCGGAAACAGCTACTGACACCGCGGAAACAGCTACTGACACCGCGGAAACAGCTACTGACACCGCGGAAACAGCTACTGACACCGCGGAAACAGCTACTGACACCGCGGAAACAGCTACTGACACCGCGGAAACAGCTACTGACACCGCGGCAACAGCTACTGACACCGCGGCAACAGCTACTGACACCGCGGCAACAGCTACTGACACCGCGGAAACAGCTACTGACACCGCGGAAACAGCTACTGACACCGCGGAAACAGCTACTGACACCGCGGAAACAGCTACTGACACCGCGGAAACAACTACTGACACCGCGGAAACAACTACTGACACCGCGGAAACAACTATTGACACTGAGGTGTCAGTGTATCAAACGTCACAAGTGCGCTAATGCTAACCAAAACTGTCTGCATAGTTCAGTACTGTTGAGCCACCAAATTGTTCCACTTTCGTGCTAGTTGTACATCACAATGCTTATCTTAAGCTAAAGACTAGCTTCAGTCCACAAATGGTCTTTCATCACCACTGCAATGCCATATGGGTCCCAAAGTGTTAGTGCCTTTTCGCTAATCTCAGCAGCAATGACTATCAACTGCACCAATGATCTCATGCTAACAGCTAGCAGGATCTGTCTCTTGACAGTTAGCACACCCCATAAACCACCCATACATAAAAGATACACCTGCACATGTTAGGGCCATTATGCTAATGTTGGCATCATCCTTTAGCAGTTAGCACACAAAAGTGCTGATTTCGCCTGTCAGCACCTTTCTGATCCTTGGAGGGGCATTAGGGGCACAGCTGAGCCCCTCCAGTTCCAATCAGGTGTTGGATTTACTGCCTGTAGTGAGAATTCACCCTCCTGTTGGGATTGAAAGGACACAACGGCCACATGGTTCATTACCCAGGATGCAATGCAGGAGGGCTGGTTGCATGGGACCTCTGAGTATGGCCGCCAATACATGGCCACAGTATTATGGCCAAAGGGATGTCACCAGCCGCCACTGCATTTAACAGCAAGTAGGCGAGTAAGGCACCTATTGATACGAAGCAGCAAAGTACTGGATGATCAGAAATATATTCTTAACATTGTTAACTTTCCATTTAATGGATATTTCTGATGGTACTGTAGGCTGTCTCTATTCTTCACATTTGAGCAGTGATCGAACATAACGCGCCATCTCATATACATAGAAGCTCTTCAAGCACCGAGAGAATCCACTCATTGCCTTCGGAGTGACATGCCCATTTCTCCAAGTCTCTGCGGTGAAGGATGACAGTGTCTCTCACATACACAGGCAGCAGAATTCTCCTCCTGCAGCTCCTATACCGTAGCATTCATTCCACTGCCTTTGGGCATCTTCAGGGACCAGGCAGCCACACACACCCGCTAATTATTTTCTTAAGCGTTTGCGTTAATGCCAGGTGCAGCCTGCTGATACAACACAAGTGTTTGTTTCTCTTAGAAACCATTACAGATGACAGAGGGGGGGGGGGGGGGGGGGGGAGTAGAACACCTAGAGAGGAAGAGGGTAAGAGAGAGCGAGAGAAAGAGGGTAAGAGAGAGAGGAAAAGGGTAAGAGAGAGAGGAAATGAGAGATAAACCACAGTTCTCATTCCTTCCTTCTCTTTCCCTACTCCATAGAGAGACCTGAGACAGTGTTTAGTTAATCAGGACAATAACAATGTCACACACACACACACTCTGGCTCACGCAGGGTCATTCATCATCCATCATTAAGATGAATATTAACTCATTCTCACAGCCACGGGTAGAGGAGAGTGAAGAGAAAGAGACCGGGAAAGAGAATTTCTGCCCTCTCAATATTACATTAGGCTCTCCCTCATCAGTTACTATCACCAGTAATACAGTCGGCCTGTGTGCTGCATAGCCACAGCAACTGTATCTTCCCAATACAACCTCAGAGAAAGGTTTTGTAGTTTTGTTAGTGGAGTAGTCAAGGGGAAGGTACTGTAGCACCACATAGTGAATACCATTCCCAGGGAACTGTCTATGATATATTTACATGTAGTCAGAAACAGCAGTGATTCATCCTGTTCCCATGAAACCTGAACACTGGGGCATCCGTAAACATCCCCCTTCTCCCCCCTCTATCGGTTTCTCGACCCCACAGGAATCAAAAGCACAAAAACCTTTCAATGCTGTGACCTTTGAGGAGGAAACAGTTGGTTGTGGTCTAAGATCAGACTTGTAGCTAATATGTTCTGACGTAATGGGTCAGAAATCTGAGGGGGACCATGGTTCATATTTGTTTTTACAATGCTCTTTGTTCAGGGTTGGGAAGAGACCGAATGGCTCCTCTGAACTGTCAGACATATAGATTTGTCTGATCTCTGCCTCTCTCCTTCTCGGTTTCTCTCCCTCATGGTTTCTCTCTCCCTTTCCGTTTTTCTCTCTTTGTCTCGCAGTTCCTATCCCTCTTCCTCCCTCTCATTCCCCTTCTCTAACACAGACAACCAGAAGATTCATTCGCAGGTCAAATGCATCTGATGTCAATCAAAAATCTCCTCTCACTGCATGGCCATCCCCCTCCGAGGAGCCTGGGATATTTAATAAAACTTCAGAGGGGGAGAGATTGAAACAAATGGAGACGTGAAGCTGAGCGGGGCGAGAGAGGGAGGTGTGTGTACTGTACCTACGGAGTGGGGGGACAATACATCTCTCTGCTTATATAGGAGGCCATCAGTAAAGGTCTCCATGCCAACATAGCTCTATTGATACGAGATACGTTTCCCCTCCATCCTCCTCTCCCTCCTTTCCTCCCTCTCTCCCCCCCTTGATCCATAGATAGAGCAGGAGAGAGGGCACGCTTAGGGGTTGTTTCATATAGCTACACTATGGTTTATACACCATAGCCACATAAATCAAGCTGGAGAAGGGAGACATATGACAGACCGCAGGGAGCCGCAATGAGATGAGATGCTTTATCAGAGATGGGGAGAAAGAACGAGAGAGGGGTGGGCAAGAGAGAGAGAGAGAGGGGTGGGCAAGAGAGAGAGAGAGAGAGAGGGGTGGGCAAGAGAGAGAGAGAGAGGGGTGGGCAAGAGAGAGAGAGAGAGGGGTGGGCAAGAGAGAGAGAGAGAGGGGTGGGCAAGAGAGAGAGAGAGGGGTGGGCAAGAGAGAGAGAGAGAGGGGTGGGCAAGAGAGAGAGAGAGAGGGGTGGGCAAGAGAGAGAGAGAGGGGTGGGCAAGAGAGAGAGAGAGAGAGAGAGGGGAGTGGGCAAGAGAGAGAGAGAGAGAGAGAGAGGGGGGTGGGCAAGAGAGAGAGAGAGAGAGAGGGGTGGGCAAGAGAGAGAGAGGGGAGTGGGCAAGAGAGAGAGAGAGAGGGGAGTGGGCAAGAGAGAGAGAGAGAGGGGAGTGGGCAAGAGAGAGAGAGAGAGAGGGGAGTGGGCAAGAGAGAGAGAGAGAGGGGTGGGCAAGAGAGAGAGAGAGGGGTGGGCAAGAGAGAGAGAGAGAGAGAGGGGAGTGGGCAAGAGAGAGAGAGAGAGAGAGGGGTGGGCAAGAGAGAGAGAGAGAGAGAGAGAGGGGAGTGGGCAAGAGAGAGAGAGAGAGAGAGAGAGAGAGGGGAGTGGGCAAGAGAGAGAGAGAGAGAGGAGTGGGCAAGAGAGAGAGAGAGGGAAGTGGGCAAGAGAGAGAGAGAGAGGGGTGGGCAAGAGAGAGAGAGAGAGGGGTGGGCAAGAGAGAGAGAGAGAGGGGTGGGCAATAGAGAGAGAGAGAGGGGTGGGCAAGAGAGAGAGAGGGAGAGAGACTGAAGAATATGAACATGTAAAAAGCGAAAGCACACAGGAGAGGGTGGCTGGAGAGGAGGGGACAGGGCAGAGAGATACACTAAATAAAGCCAGTAGAAGAAAGATGTAGCATGGGGAAGAGGGTGAAGGAGAGGAGGGGACAGGGCAGAGAGATACACTAAATAAAGCCAGTAGGAGAAAGATGTAGCATGGGGAAGAGGGTGAAGGAGAGGAGGGGACAGGGCAGAGAGATACACTAAATAAAGCCAGTAGGAGAAAGATGTAGCATGGGGAAGAGGGTGAAGGAGAGGAGGGGACAGGGCAGAGAGATACACTAAATAAAGCCAGTAGAAGAAAGATGTAGCATGGGGAAGAGGTTGAAGGAGAGGAGGGGACAGGGCAGAGAGATACACTAAATAAAGCCAGTAGAAGAAAGATGTAGCATGGGGAAGAGGGTGAAGGAGAGGAGGGGACAGGGCAGAGAGATACACTAAATAAAGCCAGTAGAAGAAAGATGTAGCATGGGGAAGAGGGTGAAGGAGGAGGGGACAGGGCAGAGAGATACACTAAATAAAGCCAGTAGGAGAAAGATGTAGCATGGGGAAGAGGGTGAAGGAGAGGAGGGGACAGGGCAGAGAGATACACTAAATAAAGCCAGTCGGAGAAAGATGTAGCATGGGGAAGAGGGTGAAGGAGAGGAGGGGACAGGGCAGAGAGATACACTAAATAAAGCCAGTAGAAGAAAGATGTAGCATGGGGAAGAGGGTGAAGGAGAGGAGGGGACAGGGCAGAGAGATACACTAAATAAAGCCAGTAGAAGAAAGATGTAGCATGGGGAAGAGGGTGAAGGAGAGGAGGGGACAGGGCAGAGAGATACACTAAATAAAGCCAGTAGAAGAAAGATGTAGCATGGGGAAGAGGGTGAAGGAGAGGAGGGGACAGGGCAGAGAGATACACTAAATAAAGCCAGTAGAAGAAAGATGTAGCATGGGGAAGAGGGTGAAGGAGAGGAGGGGACAGGGCAGAGAGATACACTAAATAAAGCCAGTAGGAGAAAGATGTAGCATGGGGAAGAGGTTGAAGGAGAGGAGGGGACAGGGCAGAGAGATACACTAAATAAAGCCAGTAGAAGAAAGATGTAGCATGGGGAAGAGGGTGAAGGAGAGGAGGGGACAGGGCAGAGAGATACACTAAATAAAGCCAGTAGAAGAAAGATGTAGCATGGGGAAGAGGGTGAAGGAGAGGAGGGGACAGGGCAGAGAGATACACTAAATAAAGCCAGTAGGAGAAAGATGTAGCATGGGGAAGAGGTTGAAGGAGAGGAGGGGACAGGGCAGAGAGATACACTAAATAAAGCCAGTAGGAGAAAGATGTAGCATGGGGAAGAGGTTGAAGGAGAGGAGGGGACAGGGCAGAGAGATACACTAAATAAAGTCAGTAGGAGAAAGATGTAGCATGGGGAAGAGGGTGAAGGAGGAGGGGACAGGGCAGAGAGATACACTAAATAAAGCCAGTAGAAGAAAGATGTAGCATGGGGAAGAGGGTGAAGGAGGAGGGGACAGGGCAGAGAGATACACTAAATAAAGCCAGTAGGAGAAAGATGTAGCATGGGGAAGAGGGTGAAGGAGAGGAGGGGACAGGGCAGAGAGATACACTAAATAAAGCCAGTAGAAGAAAGATGTAGCATGGGGAAGAGGTTGAAGGAGAGGAGGGGACAGGCAGAGAGATACACTAAATAAAGCCAGTAGGAGAAAGATGTAGCATGGGGAAGAGGTTGAAGGAGAGGAGGGGACAGGGCAGAGAGATACACTAAATAAAGCCAGTAGGAGAAAGATGTAGCATGGGGAAGAGGGTGAAGGAGGAGGGGACAGGGCAGAGAGATACACTAAATAAAGCCAGTAGGAGAAAGATGTAGCATGGGGAAGAGGGTGAAGGAGGAGGGGACAGGGCAGAGAGATACACTAAATAAAGCCAGTAGAAGAAAGATGTAGCATGGGGAAGAGGGTGAAGGAGGAGGGGACAGGGCAGAGAGATACACTAAATAAAGCCAGTAGGAGAAAGATGTAGCATGGGGAAGAGGGTGAAGGAGAGGAGGGGACAGGGCAGAGAGATACACTAAATAAAGCCAGTAGAAGAAAGATGTAGCATGGGGAAGAGGGTGAAGGAGAGGAGGGGACAGGGCAGAGAGATACACTAAATAAAGCCAGTAGAAGAAAGATGTAGCATGGGGAAGAGGTTGAAGGAGAGGAGGGGACAGGGCAGAGAGATACACTAAATAAAGCCAGTAGAAGAAAGATGTAGCATGGGGAAGAGGGTGAAGGAGAGGAGGGGACAGGGCAGAGAGATACACTAAATAAAGCCAGTAGGAGAAAGATGTAGCATGGGGAAGAGGGTGAAGGAGGAGGGGACAGGGCAGAGAGATACACTAAATAAAGCCAGTAGGAGAAAGATGTAGCATGGGGAAGAGGGTGAAGGAGGAGGGGACAGGGCAGAGAGATACACTAAATAAAGCCAGTAGAAGAAAGATGTAGCATGGGGAAGAGGGTGAAGGAGGAGGGGACAGGGCAGAGAGATACACTAAATAAAGCCAGTAGAAGAAAGATGTAGCATGGGGAAGAGGGTGAAGGAGAGGAGGGGACAGGGCAGAGAGATACACTAAATAAAGCCAGTAGGAGAAAGATGTAGCATGGGGAAGAGGGTGAAGGAGAGGAGGGGACAGGGCAGAGAGATACACTAAATAAAGCCAGTAGAAGAAAGATGTAGCATGGGGAAGAGGTTGAAGGAGAGGAGGGGACAGGGCAGAGAGATACACTAAATAAAGCCAGTAGAAGAAAGATGTAGCATGGGGAAGAGGGTGAAGGAGAGGAGGGGACAGGGCAGAGAGATACACTAAATAAAGCCAGTAGAAGAAAGATGTAGCATGGGGAAGAGGGTGAAGGAGAGGAGGGGACAGGGCAGAGAGATACACTAAATAAAGCCAGTAGGAGAAAGATGTAGCATGGGGAAGAGGTTGAAGGAGAGGAGGGGACAGGGCAGAGAGATACACTAAATAAAGCCAGTAGGAGAAAGATGTAGCATGGGGAAGAGGTTGAAGGAGAGGAGGGGACAGGGCAGAGAGATACACTAAATAAAGCCAGTAGGAGAAAGATGTAGCATGGGGAAGAGGGTGAAGGAGGAGGGGACAGGGCAGAGAGATACACTAAATAAAGCCAGTAGAAGAAAGATGTAGCATGGGGAAGAGGGTGAAGGAGGAGGGGACAGGCAGAGAGATACACTAAATAAAGCCAGTAGGAGAAAGATGTAGCATGGGGAAGAGGGTGAAGGAGAGGAGGGGACAGGGCAGAGAGATACACTAAATAAAGCCAGTAGAAGAAAGATGTAGCATGGGGAAGAGGGTGAAGGAGAGGAGGGGACAGGGCAGAGAGATACACTAAATAAAGCCAGTAGGAGAAAGATGTAGCATGGGGAAGAGGTTGAAGGAGAGGAGGGGACAGGGCAGAGAGATACACTAAATAAAGCCAGTAGGAGAAAGATGTAGCATGGGGAAGAGGGTGAAGGAGAGGAGGGGACAGGGCAGAGAGATACACTAAATAAAGCCAGTAGAAGAAAGATGTAGCATGGGGAAGAGGGTGAAGGAGAGGAGGGGACAGGGCAGAGAGATACACTAAATAAAGCCAGTAGAAGAAAGATGTAGCATGGGGAAGAGGGTGAAGGAGGAGGGGACAGGGCAGAGAGATACACTAAATAAAGCCAGTAGGAGAAAGATGTAGCATGGGGAAGAGGGTGAAGGAGAGGAGGGGACAGGGCAGAGAGATACACTAAATAAAGCCAGTAGAAGAAAGATGTAGCATGGGGAAGAGGGTGAAGGAGAGGAGGGGACAGGGCAGAGAGATACACTAAATAAAGCCAGTAGAAGAAAGATGTAGCATGGGGAAGAGGGTGAAGGAGGAGGGGACAGGGCAGAGAGATACACTAAATAAAGCCAGTAGAAGAAAGATGTAGCATGGGGAAGAGGGTGAAGGAGAGGAGGGGACAGGGCAGAGAGAGACACTAAATAAAGCCAGTAGAAGAAAGATGTAGCATGGGGAAGAGGTTGAAGGAGAGGAGGGGACAGGGCAGAGAGATACACTAAATAAAGCCAGTAGAAGAAAGATGTAGCATGGGGAAGAGGGTGAAGGAGGAGGGGACAGGGCAGAGAGATACACTAAATAAAGCCAGTAGGAGAAAGATGTAGCATGGGGAAGAGGGTGAAGGAGAGGAGGGGACAGGGCAGAGAGATACACTAAATAAAGCCAGTAGAAGAAAGATGTAGCATGGGGAAGAGGGTGAAGGAGAGGAGGGGACAGGGCAGAGAGATACACTAAATAAAGCCAGTAGAAGAAAGATGTAGCATGGGGAAGAGGGTGAAGGAGAGGAGGGGACAGGGCAGAGAGAGACACTAAATAAAGCCAGTAGAAGAAAGATGTAGCATGGGGAAGAGGTTGAAGGAGAGGAGGGGACAGGGCAGAGAGATACACTAAATAAAGCCAGTAGAAGAAAGATGTAGCATGGGGAAGAGGGTGAAGGAGGAGGGGACAGGGCAGAGAGATACACTAAATAAAGCCAGTAGAAGAAAGATGTAGCATGGGGAAGAGGGTGAAGGAGAGGAGGGGACAGGGCAGAGAGATACACTAAATAAAGCCAGTAGAAGAAAGATGTAGCATGGGGAAGAGGGTGAAGGAGGAGGGGACAGGGCAGAGAGATACACTAAATAAAGCCAGTAGAAGAAAGATGTAGCATGGGGAAGAGGGTGAAGGAGAGGAGGGGACAGGGCAGAGAGATACACTAAATAAAGCCAGTAGAAGAAAGATGTAGCATGGGAAAGAGGTTGAAGGAGAGGAGGGGACAGGGCAGAGAGATACACTAAATAAAGCCAGTAGGAGAAAGATGTAGCATGGGGAAGAGGGTGAAGGAGAGGAGGGGACAGGGCAGAGAGATACACTAAATAAAGCCAGTAGGAGAAAGATGTAGCATGGGGAAGAGGGTGAAGGAGAGGAGGGGACAGGGCAGAGAGATACACTAAATAAAGCCAGTAGAAGAAAGATGTAGCATGGGGAAGAGGGTGAAGGAGGAGGGGACAGGGCAGAGAGATACACTAAATAAAGCCAGTAGGAGAAAGATGTAGCATGGGGAAGAGGGTGAAGGAGAGGAGGGGACAGGGCAGAGAGATACACTAAATAAAGCCAGTAGAAGAAAGATGTAGCATGGGGAAGAGGGTGAAGGAGGAGGGGACAGGGCAGAGAGATACACTAAATAAAGCCAGTAGAAGAAAGATGTAGAATGGGGAAGAGGGTGAAGGAGAGGAGGGGACAGGGCAGAGAGATACACTAAATAAAGCCAGTAGGAGAAAGATGTAGCATGGGGAAGAGGGTGAAGGAGAGGAGGGGACAGGGCAGAGAGATACACTAAATAAAGCCAGTAGAAGAAAGATGTAGCATGGGAAAGAGGGTGGAGGAGGAGGGAGATAAAAGGATAATGAATCACGTAGGTTTGAGGGATGAACAGAAAGGCGAAGGAAAGAGAGAAGGAAAAAGAGGAAGAGGGCAAGAGATTCTATACTAAGACTAGTTGGTTAGCTATACTGTGTTACTTCTAGAAACAGACTAACTAGATCTGTTCCTCCTATAGGGCGTAGAAAAATACGAACTAGATCCGTCCCTCTATAGGGCGTAGAAATAGAAACAGTCAGCTCATAGAAAACCATCCTTTCCTCTCTCCTTCCCCTACACCAGTCAGCTCATTGAAAAGGCATAGCTATTCCACTGTACTATGAGTACGGTAGTCTCTCTAGCCAGACAAAAACTATCTTGACCAAATCGTACTAATGTCTTCCCTAAATATGCATGGACAGCAGTTATAGCAAATCATTGCTTAATTTTGTCAAGAAAATAAAACCCAGAGGCATACTGATATCTAAGTGACTTTCACTGTACAGTATTGTGTCACACATATGTTACACGTATGGGTGCAATATTTCTCCATCCATTTATCCAAAACCATATGTTGACCCTAAACTGACACCCACAGTAGGATCTATCTTCCCTATGTCCATGAGTATGGATTACAGGGCCCAGATTGAGTTCTCAAAAGGTACAAGGTCCATTTATCATCATTTACAAGCACTTGGGCTATAATAGGGTTAGGAGGTGAAGCTGGGGCCTCTTAAAAAGCCTTCATGTTCTCTCTGGTTAAGACCGGCTCTGTGACAGTCAGGCAAATAAATACAAATGATCCATTTAGAGAGAAAAATGACACACTTAACTCTCATCGCTTTTTAAAGAAGACCTGACTGACCCCCCATGGTGATATCCATCAGGGAGAGGGGGGAAGAGAGAGATACAAAAAGTAGAGATTGAGAAAGAGTGAGACAAAGAAAGGAGAGAAAAAGATAAATAAATTAGCACCAGAGAGAAATAAATAAGAGAGTGAGATAATGAGAAGGAACAGAAGAAAGGAGGGCTGGGCCCCCCCCACTGACACTGGTCCCGGGGGACATCTCCTGAGGGCTGGGCCCCCCCACTGACACTGGTCCCGGGGGACATCTCCTGAGGGCTGGGCCCCCCCACTGACACTCAACCCGGCAGGCATCTCCTGAGGGCTGGGCCCCCCCACTGACACTCAACCCGGTGGGCATTTCCTGAGGGCTGGGCCCCCCACTGACACTCAACCCGGCAGTCATCTCCTGAGGGCTGGGCCCCCCCACTGACACTCAACCCGGCAGTCATCTCCTGAGGGCTGGGCCCCCCCACTGACACTCAACCCGGCAGTCATCTCCTGAGGGCTGGGCCCCCCCACTGAATCTCCTGAGAGCTCTTGGAATGGAGTTTTGCTCTGTTCTCACCATTCACTATCACTTCCATACTATGGCTCTACCTTCGTCATCCCTTGCCAACACACACTAACTAATGTTCGGTATGACAATCAACACGACAGAGAAGACTGCATTGTAGTTTAGTTCTCTCGACTCCTCAGACCACTCATAGCACAGGAAAGGGCTTCATGTCATGTGAATTTCATTCACTTTACGCACAGAAGATTAACTGTCAAAAAATAGAGTTTACAATTGTTCCTACTCTCTCGCTGTTCAGGGGATGGGTTGTTGAGGGAAAACTACAAAAAGGTTTTGGGAAAACTGAAACTTAGTCAAGATGTCCAGCCCTGTCCAAACCAGTGAAGATGAAACTGTACAGAACATCAGCAACAAAACACAACTCTTAACCATGGCATCGAAGAACAACTTAAAGTAGAACTATTGTATTCCTATGATACATTACTGTTAAAGTAGAACTGCTATAATTCCTAAGAGACATTACTGTTAAAGTAGAACTGCTATAATTCCTAAGAGACATTACTGTTAAAGTAGAACTGCTATAATTCCTAAGAGACATTACTGTTAAAGTAGAACTATTGTATTCCTATGATACATTACTGTTAAAGTAGAACTGCTATAATTCCTAAGAGACATTACTGTTAAAGTAGAACTATTGTATTCCTAAGAGACATTACTGTTAAAGTAGAACTGCTATAATTCCTAAGAGACATTACTGTTAAAGTAGAACTGCTATAATTCCCTAAGAGACATTACTGTTAAAGTAGAACTATTGTATTCCTAAGAGACATTACTGTTAAAGTAGAACTGCTATAATTCCTAAGAGACATTACTGTTAAAGTAGAACTGCTATAATTCCTAAGAGACATTACTGTTAAAGTAGAACTATTGTATTCCTATGATACATTACTGTTAAAGTAGAACTGCTATAATTCCTAAGAGACATTACTGTTAAAGTAGAACTGCTATAATTCCTAAGAGACATTACTGTTAAAGTAGAACTGCTATAATTCCCTAAGAGACATTACTGTTAAAGTAGAACTGCTATAATTCCTAAGAGACATTACTGTTAAAGTAGAACTGCTATAATTCCTAAGAGACATTACTGTTAAAGTAGAACTATTGTATTCCTAAGAGAATTTACTGTTAAAGCATAATTTGTAGTCCACACAGAAATCTACAGATTTGATGATGTGCCACAGTCTGCCCAACAGTCCTTTTACAATGTGTTCTCGTCAGTTATTCAGTCACTAAAAGGTGTGTGAGATCAGAGAGCAGAGAGGGAGGCTTTACAGCCAGTACTTAGGCTTTTAAATGTGTTTATACGAGAGTGTGTGTGTGTCCGAGCAAGGACCATTTTACAGCCAGTACATAAAGGCTTTTAAGTGTGTGAGTGGTGTGTGTGTGTGTGTGGAGGGGGGGGGGGGGGGGTTTAAGCTAAGGTTATTGACTGATGTCTGACTGCATTGACCACCATCTTGTACTGGGGGTCCAAGTTGCCTAGTTACGGACCTACGGTCTCCTGTAATGGCAGCGGGTTGATGTGCACTCGTCAGGCGGGTCAAGTCTTACCTCAGCGAGACCGCACACACGCTTACACACACACACACACACACACACACACACACACCCCTCTGTGCCTCACAGATAACAGAGCCTTTAAATACAGACAGGTTAGCTTTCTCTCCACATCCCACATATGTATTGTTAGGGGTGGCTGGAAGAATATTCAATAGACTCTCAGGTTTGTTCTGTTCCCATTTCCTCATTTAATGACTATCAAAATGCAGAGTTGTGTTAGGCTTTAATCACCCAGGCCAAAACTCTGCTCTAGGACTGTCTGGCTGTTGAATATGTATGTGGGGATAGAGGGATGGAGGGAGGGATGAGTGTTTCTCTTTCTCCAGCAGGGATGGGAGGAGTAGACGGAGAGGTGAAAATAAACCTGTTGACCTGTCTGCAAGGAGCTGAACATTATAAACAGTATACACATAGCTTTAAATAAAATCCTGTTTTACACACACACCTGTCATTCAGCTGTAACCTGCACACTGCAACATTGTGCCCAGACACTAAGAGCCAGTGTGTTGGTAAAGGTTTCACGTACTGGACAAGACCGCATGACAGTCCATCTGGACTGGACCATATGACAGTCCATCTGGACTGGACCATATGACAGTCCATCTGGACTGGACCATATGACAGTCCATCTGGACTGGACCGGACCGTATGACAGTCCATCTGGACTGGACCATATGACAGTCCATCTGGACTGGACCGGACCATTTGACAGTCCATCTGGACTGGACCATATGACAGTCCATCTGGACTGGACCGGACCATATGACAGTCCATCTGGACTGGACCGGACCATTTGACAGTCCATCTGGACTGGACCGGACCATAGGACAGTCCATCTGGACTGGACCGGACCATTTGACAGTCCATCTGGACTGGACCGGACCATTTGACAGTCCATCTGGACTGGACCGGACCGTTTGACAGTCCATCTGGACTGGACCGGACCGTTTGACAGTCCATCTGGACTGGACCGGACCGTATGACAGTCCATCTGGGCTGGACCGGACCGTATGACAGTCCATCTGGGCTGGACCGGACCGTATGACAGTCCATCTGGACTGGACCGGACTGTATGACAGTCCATCTGGACTGGACTGGACTGGACCGGACCGTATGACAGTCCATCTGGGCTGGACCGGACCGCATGACAGTCCATCTGGACCGGACCGTATGACAGTCCATATAGACTGTGTTGGATAAGTGGTTAGAAGGACGGCATACAGAGCAGTTAGGAGAAGACACAGTCTTCTAGGGTATTGATAACTACAAGTAGAGAAGACACAGTCCTCTAGCGTAGTGATAACTACAGGTAGAGAAGACACAGTCCTCTAGGGTATTGATAACTACAAGTAGAGAAGACACAGTCCTCTAGCGTAGTGATAACTACAGGTAGAGAAGACACAGTCCTCTGGGGTATTAATAACTACAGGTAGAGAAGACACAGCCCTCTAGGGTATTGATAACTACAGGTAGAGAAGACACAGTCCTCTAGGGTGTTGATAATTACAGGCTGAATGACAACAAGGAAAGCTCATCAGAATTCATTCAAATACATACTCAGTATTATTGTTGTCATTCAACCTGTAGATAGCAATACCCTAAAGGGTGTTATCTCAACCTGTAGATAGCAATACCCTAAAGGGTGTTATCTCAACCTGTAGATAGCAATACCCTAAAGGGTGTTATCTCAACCTGTAGATAGCAATACCCTAAAGGGTGTCATCTCAACCTGTAGATAGCAATACCCTAAAGGGTGTCATCTCAACCTGTAGATAGCAATACCCTAAAGGGTGTCATCTCAACCTGTAGATAGCAATACCCTAAAGGGTGTCATCTCAACCTGTAGATAGCAATACCCTAAAGGGTGTTATCTCAACCTGTAGATAGCAATACCCTAAAGGGTGTTATCTCAACCTGTAGATAGCAATACCCTAAAGGGTGCTATCTCAACCTGTAGATTGCAATACCCTAAAGGGTGTTATCTCAACCTGTAGATAGCAATACCCTAAAGGGTGTTATCTCAACCTGTAGATAGCAATACCCTAAAGGGTGTTATCTCAACCTGTAGATAGCAATACCCTAAAGGGTGTTATCTCAACCTGTAGATAGCAATACCCTAAAGGGTGTCATCTCAACCTGTAGATTGCAATACCCTAAAGGGTGTCATCTCAACCTGTAGATAGCAATACCCTAAAGGGTGTTATCTCAACCTGTCGATAGCAATACCCTAAAGGGTGTTATCTCAACCTGTAGATAGCAATACCCTAAATTGTGTTATCTCAACCTATAGATAGCAATACCCTAAAGGGTGTCATCTCAACCTGTAGATAGCAATACCCTAAAGGGTGTTATCTCAACCTGTAGATAGCAATACCCTAAAGGGTGTTATCTCAACCTGTAGATAGCAATACCCTAAAGGGTGTTATCTCAACCTGTAGATAGCAATACCCTAAAGGGTGTTATCTCAACCTGTAGATAGCAATACCCTAAAGGGTGTCATCTCAACCTGTAGATAGCAATACCCTAAAGGGTGTCATCTCAACCTGTAGATAGCAATACCCTAAAGGGTGTTATCTCAACCTGTAGATTGCAATACCCTAAAGGGTGCTATCTCAACCTGTAGATAGCAATACCCTAAAGGGTGTTATCTCAACCTGTAGATAGCAATACCCTAAAGGGTGTTATCTCAACCTGTAGATTGCAATACCCTAAAGGGTGTTATCTCAACCTGTAGATAGCAATACCCTAAAGGGTGCTATCTCAACCTGTAGATTGCAATACCCTAAAGGGTGCTATCTCAACCTGTAGATAGCAATACCCTAAAGGGTGTTATCTCAACCTGTAGATAGCAATACCCTAAAGGGTGTCATCTCAACCTGTAGATTGCAATACCCTAAAGGGTGTTATCTCAAACTGTAGATAGCAATACCCTAAAGGGTGCTATCTCAACCTGTAGATAGCAATACCCTAAAGGGTGTCATCTCAACCTGTAGATAGCAATACCCTAAAGGGTGCTATCTCAACCTGTAGATAGCAATACCCTAAAGGTTGGTGTTTCTTCTCAACCTCTGAATGCTCTACTATGAAAAGCCAACTGACATTTACTCCTGAGGTACTGACCTGTTGCACCCTCTACAACCACTGTGATTATTATTTGACCCTGCTGGTCATCTATGAACGATTGAACATCTTGACGAACGATCTGGCCTTAAGGCCATGTACTCTTATCTCTACCGGCACAGCCAGAAGAGGACTGGCCACCCCTCAGAGCCTGGTTCCTCTCTAGGTTTCTTCCTAGGTTCCTGCCTTTCGAGGGAGTTTTTCCTTGCCACCGTGCTTCTACATTGCTTACAGTTTGGGGTTTTAGGCTGGTTTCTGTATAGGACCTGGTGACATCTTCTGATGTAAAAAAAAGGGATTTATAAATACATTTGATTCGTTTTTTGATTGGTATGGTACTTGTGTGTGTGTGTGTGTGTGTGTGTGTGTGTAATTCATTATGTGTTTACCACAGGCAAGGGCTATTAACATGAATTGTGATGATGTGTGTCAGGACCTCAGGGCAGATTCATAGAAGCTGGGGAGAGGATGATGAAAACTGAGAAAGTATTAGTGGGAGCCAGGTGTGTGTGTGTGTGTGTGTGCAAAATGAGGTCACTCTTAGGTAGCGGCGTTCCGGTTGGGAGAGCTCCATCATGCTCTGCCAGGAATACCGCTGGAACTGCAGGAAACAGCTGCACTACCCCTACACACTGCAAACACACACCTCTCTACAGGCATCATGTGTGCATGAACCACACAAACAAAAAGATTTACCCATGCAGTGTCACTAGACTTACTACTACTACTAGCCTACTACTAGCCTACTACTAGCCTACCATTACTACTTCTTCTACTAGTACTACTTATTCTACTAAACTACTAGTACTACTACTAGCAATACTTTATATACTAGCCTACCATTACTACTTCTTCTACTAGTACTACTTATTCTACTAGTACTACTACTAGCAATACTTTATATACTAGCCTACTAGTACTACTACTAGCAATACTTTATATACTAGCCTACCATTACTACTTCTTCTACTAGTACTACTTATTCTACTAAACTACTAGTACTACTACTAGCAATACTTTATATACTAGCCTACTAGTACTACTACTAGCAATACTTTATATACTACCATTACTACTTCTTCTACTAGTACTACTTATTCTACTAAACTACTAGTACTACTACTAGCAATACTTTATATACTAGCCAACGATTACTACTTCTACTAGCCTACTATTACTACTTCTTCTACTAGCCTACTCCTACTACTATTACTACTTCTACTAGCACTACTTATTCTACTAGCCTACTACTACTACTACTAGCCTACTATAACTACTTCTACTAGCCTACTACTACTTCCAGCCAACAACAACTACTACTACTACTATTACTACTACTTCTACTAGTCTACTATAACTACTTCAAGCCTACTATAACTACTACTACTACTAGCCTACTATTACTACTTCTTCTAGCACTACTTCTTCTACTAGCCTACTACTACTTCCAGCCAACAACTACTACTACCCTACTACCACAAATACTATTATTATCACCACGAATACTACTAGTCTACTACTACTAGCCAACTATAACCACATCTTCTACTAGCCTACTATTACCACATATTCTACTAGCCTACTATTACCACATATTCTACTAGCCTACTATTACCACATATTCTACTAGCCTACTATAACCACATATTCTACTAGCCTACTATTACTAATTTTACTAGCCTACTATAACTACATCTTCTACTAGCCTACTATTACTACTTCTACTAGCCTACTATAACTACATTTTCTACTAGCCTACTATTACTACTTCTACTAGCCTACTATTACTACATCTTCTACTAGCCTACTATAACTACTTCTACTAGCACTACTTCTTCTACTAGCCTACTATAACTACATATTCTACTAGCCTACTATAACTATATATTCTACTAGCCTACTATAACTACATCTTCTACTAGCCTACTATAACTACATCTTCTACTAGCCTACTATTACTACTTCTACTAGCCTACTATTACTACTTCTACTAGCCTACTATAACTACATCTTCTACTAGCCTACTATTACTACTTCTACTAGCCTACTATAACTACATCTTCTACTAGCCTACTATTACTACTTCTACTAGCCTACTATTACTACTTCTACTAGCCTACTATAACTACATCTTCTACTAGCCTACTATAACTACATCTTCTACTAGCCTACTATTACTACATCTTCTACTAGCCTACTATAACTACATCTTCTACTAGCCTACTATTACTACATCTACTAGCCTACTATTACTACTTCTACTAGCCTACTATTACATGTTCTACTAGCCTACTATTACCACATCTTCTACTAGCCTACTATAACTACATCTTCTACTAGCCTACTATTACTACATCTTCTACTAGCCTACTATTACCACATCTTCTACTAGCCTACTATAACTACATATTCTACTAGCCTACTATTACTACATCTTCTACTAGCCTACTATTACTACATCTTCTACTAGCCTACTATTACTACATCTTCTACTAGCCTACTATTACTACATCTTCTACTAGCCTACTATTACTACATCTTCTACTAGCCTACTATTACTACATGTTCTACTAGCCTACTATTACTACATCTTCTACTAGCCTACTATTACTACATCTTCTACTAGCCTACTATTACTACATCTTCTACTAGCCTACTATTACTACTTCTACTAGCCTACTATTACTACTTCTACTAGCCTACTATAACTACATCTTCTACTAGCCTACTATAACTACATCTTCTACTAGCCTACTATTACATCATCTTCTACTAGCCTACTATTACATCTTCTACTAGCCTACTATAACTACATCTTCTACTAGCCTACTATTACTAATTCTACTAGCCTACTATAACTACATCTTCTACTAGCCTACTATTACTACTTCTACTAGCCTACTATAACTACATCTTCTACTAGCCTACTATAACTACATCTTCTACTAGCCTACTATTACTACTTCTACTAGCCTACTATAACTACATATTTTACTAGCCTACGATTACCACATCTTCTACTAGCCTACTATTACCACTTCTACTAGCCTACTATTACTACTTGACTACTATTACTACTAGTACTACTTTTTCTACTAGCTAACTTTAACTACATCCTCTATTAGCCTACTATTACTACATCTACTAGCCTACTATAACTACTTATTCTACTAGCCTACTATATCTTCTACTAGCCTACTAGTACTACCTATTCTACTAGCCTACTAGTACTACCTATTCTACTAGCCTACTAGGACTACTGCTTCTACTAGTCTACTAGGACTACTGCTTCTACTAGCCTACTATTAGTAATGTTTCTACTACAAGTCTACTGTTACACATTATTCTACTACTATTAGCCTACGATAACCAATGTACTAATGTTTCCACGACTACTAGCCTAGTAATTCTAATGTTTCTACTATTAATACTACTCTGGAATTACTAATGTTTCTACTACTACCCTAGTATTACTAATGTTTCTACTACCACTAGCCTAGTATTACTAATGTTTCTACTACCACTAGCCTAGTATTATTAATGTTTCTACTACTAGCCTAGTATTACTAAAGTTTCTATTACTAGTCTTCTATTACTAATGTTTCTACTACTACTAGCCTACTGTTACTAATGTTTCTACTACTTCTAGCCTACTGTTACTAATGTTTCTACTACTACTACTACTACTACTACTACTACTACTACTACTACTAGCCTACTGTTACTAATATTTCTACTACTACTACTACTAGCCTACTATTACTAATGTTTCTACTACTACATCTTCTACTAGCCTACTATAACTACTTCTTCTACTAGCCTACTAGTATTACCTATTCTACTAGCCTACTAGTACTACCTATTCTACTAGCCTACTAGGATTACTGCTTCTACTAGTCTACTCGTACTACTTACAGTGCCGTGCGAAAGTATTCGGCCCCCTTGAACTTTGCGACCTTTTGCCACATTTCAGGCTTCAAACATAAAGATATAAAACTGTATTTTTTTGTGAAGAATCAACAAGTGGGACACAATCATGAAGTGGAACGACATTTATTGGATATTTCAAACTTTTTTAACAAATCAAAATCTGAAAAATTGGGTGTGCAAAATTATTCAGCCCCTTTACTTTCAGAGCAGCAAACTCTCTCCAGAAGTTCAGTGAGGATCTCTGAATGATCCAATGTTGACCTAAATGACTAATGATGATAAATACAATCCACCTGTGTATAATCAAGTCTCCGTATAAATGCACCTGCACTGTGATAGTCTCAGAGGTCCGTTAAAAGCGCAGAGAGCATCATGAAGAACAAGGAACACACCAGGCAGGTCCGAGATACTGTTGTGAAGAAGTTTAAAGCCGGATTTGGATACAAAAAGATTTCCCAAGCTTTAAACATCCCAAGGAGCACTGTGCAAGCGATAATATTGAAATGGAAGGAGTATCAGACCACTGCAAATCTACCAAGACCTGGCCGTCCCTCTAAACTTTCAGCTCATACAAGGAGAAGACTGATCAGAGATGCAGCCAAGAGGCCCATGATCACTCTGGATGAACTGCAGAGATCTACAGCTGAGGTGGGAGACTCTGTCCATAGGACAACAATCAGTCGTATATTGCACAAATCTGGCCTTTATGGAAGAGTGGCAAGAAAGCCATTTCTTAAAGATATCCATAAAAAGTGTCGTTTAAAGTTTGCCACAAGCCACCTGGGAGACACACCAAACATGTGGAAGAAGGTGCTCTGGTCAGATGAAAACAAAATTGAACTTTTTGGCAACAATGCAAAACGTTATGTTTGGCGTAAAAGCAACACAGCTGAACACACCATCCCCACTGTCAAACATGGTGGTGGCAGCATCATGGTTTGGGCCTGCTTTTCTTCAGCAGGGACAGGGAAGATGGTTAAAATTGATGGGAAGATAGATGGAGCCAAATACTACTACTACTACTACTAGCCTTCTATGACTAATGTTTCTACTACTAGCCTTCTATTACTAATGTTTCTACTACTACTAGCCTTCTATTACTAATGTTTCTACTACTACTACTACTACTACTAGCCTTCTATTACTAATGTTTATACTACTACTACTACTACTACTACTAGCCTACTGTTACTAATGTAACTACTACTACTACTACTACTACTACTACTACTACTAGCCTACTTTTACTAATGTTTCTACTACTAGCCTACTATTACTAATGTTTCTACTACTACTACTATTACTACTACTAGCCTACTATTACTAATGTTTCTACTACTACTAATGTTTCTACTAGTACCAGTCTACTCTTATTACTGTTTCTACTCCTACTCTTTCTACTCCTCCAGCAGGGTTCAAATACCCCAAAAGTGACATCCAAACCTTCAGGCACTATTGTCAATTAATTTGATACCAATAGAGGCCAAATGCTTTCATGCAGGAGGCAACAGTGCTAGGCTATCAGTAGAGTATCTATAGGGAAATACATTACTACAGTATTAGCAGGATATCAAGCTACTGTTGACCAGAGCCTCAAATGTTATCAAACATTCTATTAATACTGTCTGTGGGACCAGTGGGGAAATTAAGACATTGGGCAGAAAGACATTTTTAACTTCATAAGCCCGATTATCATATCAAACCCATGTTAATTCAATCAATTATGTATATTCCTACTCTTTCCCATTTATCTCCAGGGCAGTTTCAACTTTCAGGAAATCAAAAGGCTCTGAGACTAAACATCTTGCCTTATTATTCCACTGAACGCCAGATACCATCTTATCTCCCTCGTTCATGCACTCTCTCTGTCGAATCGCAATAACGTCCATAGGGACAACTCATAGAGACCTCTGTACGCTGCGTTGCACAATACTAAACAAGGTCTTTTCACACTAATACAGATCATGTACACACACACACACACACACACACACACACACACACACGATGGCACCAAACACACCCAATGAAACGTGATTAGTGTATACTAGCAGTAACCCTGTCCTCCCTCTCCCTGTCCTCCTGTAACACCAGACCCTCCCACCATTTCATTAAACCACACACACACACTCACATCCTCCCTCCCCAGCCCCTCTAATCCAATCACAGCCCTGGTAATGCACCTCCCGTAATCCGATCAACCAATCAGGGCGCTTGCCACTGAGACTCCACCATCACGTGACCTCGCTAGACATGTGTTAGCAGTTAGCGCGTTGTGTCGCTATAATGATATTCCAGCAATGCATTTCCTTAATGCGATTTGGGAAGCCTCAACCCCAGCTCTACCCTAAGCTAACCCCAGCGGATGGCTAATCAGTTTCTAGCATTTTGCAGGGAGACAATGATCCTGGCGTTAGCGCCGGCTAATGACAGGCTAACACGATTAGCGCCCCCTTCCCAGACAGAGCCATGGACTCTGGGCCCCGTTCGCCCCACCTCCTGTGGACTCCTCATCCACTTTGTTACATTACTATGGAGCCTAATGGTCCCTTATTAGGAGTTATGGAACAGCGATGGACTGGAAATGAGATGTTCTTTAGTTACATGTACGTGATGGTTAATAGGGTCTCTGTGAATCTCACGGACAACCTAACATACAGGAGGGAAAATTGCTAACAGCATTGATGAACAAAAGTTGTCTGACACATACCAAGGCATGTTTGTTGAAATATTTTAAAAGATTAGATGCTAGCAAAAAGCATAAGCTGACGCACACCCAAAATATGTTGTAGAGGTGCTGACTAACAAACGATAAAAAGACAGTCGCACACTAATTATACTCCCAAACATTGAATGGGTATTTAACCCACGTTTCATCACACAGTGCCTGCCTCAGGGTGCTGTGACACCTCTGTTGTTGGAATGACTGTAAACTGGTTATAGTCTGATAAATCAGGTAAACTACCAATGATTGGTTCACAGGGACAACACATACTCTGTAACAGACACACGCGCACACACAGACACACACCATGGCCATCACTGCAGCCCTGACACATCAGTGTACACCAGAGACGGCTCCATTTGACCTGTAGCTATCAGTGAGCCGATTCATCAACATGAGCTAATAGGGTAGGCAATCTGGAGCTGATTGAAAGACATGGGTTAGTTAGCATGTGGCTAACGGCAGTACTCTCAGTGGACTGACGGGGTTTTTAATGGTCACTAACAACACTGAAGGGTCGTGTACGCACCAAACGGAGAAAAAAACAAAACAGGGAGGGACAACCTGGACTTATCCAATTGGAACGGCTCATTGTAATTTTCTGATGCAAAATGTTCCGTCACAGCATGCTCTAATGAACAGGACCCTAATATCGAAACTGGACACAAGGATGACCAACATCCTCTGGACACATCACAAATACAATTCTTAGAATTCTGTGGTGTTCTTTGGACCCCCTTTGAAGTTGGTTACATGTGCCTGCAGTGTGGCCTACTTTAAAACTGACAGAGTAACCTTGGAGATCTTGGAAGAAAAGCGGTCCACTGTTAAAACCTTAACAGCCAACATCAGGAATTGAGCTCTTCATTGCCAACATTGGCCTCGAGGAGGAAGCATTTGAGATGAAAGCCTGTTCATGCTGCAGTGAATGGAGATATTGTCGATGGGGGGGGGTGTCTATATTAATTTATCCAGGAAAACCTGATACACTTCTGGTAATTAAACACAATGACGTGATTTTAACTTACTTGAACTTTGCGTTGATTCCGTCGGCAGCCTTGTGGTAGTTCTCTGTGGTCATCTTGTAGAACTGAGCACTCTGGAGGGAGGGAGAGGGGGAGAGATAGAGATATAAAGAGAAAATGTGAGGAAGAGAGAGATGGGAAGAGAGAGAATGAGAGAAAGACAGATAAATGCCAAGTTAGAATCAGATTGGGCCTCTTACATAAAACAGTTTATTCCCAGCGTCCCTGGGCCTTTCAGGTGGCCTTTATTTGCCAAAAGGAAACACTCCAGCTGAGACAAGCCTTTTCCCCCTCACACACACACACCAAACGGCACCCTATTCCACATATAGTGCCCCCGATACGCCCTGGTAAAATTTAGCGCACTATATAGGAAATAGGGTGGTATTTGTGACACACATCTGACAGGCATGTACCCTCCACTACTACAATAGCCCATTAAAACTTGATGGATGGGGATATTGAGGGAGCAACACCATTAAGTAGTTGTGCAGGGGTTTATTTTTATAATCTGAGGGAGTGAGCGGTGTGATCGTTCAGTTTGACGTGTGTGTTCGAGAATGTGTCTGTACAGTACCAGTCAAAAGTCTGGACACATCTACTCATTTGAGAGTTCCTTTATTTTTACTATTTTCTACATTGTAAAAAGTGTTAAACAAATCCAAATATTTTTTATTTGAAATTCTTCAAAAGTAGCCACCCTTCGCCTTGATGACAGCTTGGCACACTCCTGGCATTCTCTCAACCAGCTTCATGAGGTAGTCACCTGGAATGCATTTCAATTAACAGGTGTGCCTTGTTAAAAGTTCATTTGTGGAATTTCTTTCCTTCTTAATGCATTATATCCAATCAGTTGTGTTGTGACAAGGTAGGGGGGTATACAGAAGATAGCCCTATTTGGTAAAAGACCAAGTCCATATTATGGCAAGAACGGCTCAAATAAGCAAAGAGAAATGTCCATTACTTTAAGACATGAAGGTCAGTCAATACGGAACATTTTAAGAACTGTGAAAGTTTCTTCAAGTGCAGTCGCAAAAACCATCAAGCGCTATGATGAAACTGGCTCTGATGAGGACCGCCACAGGAGAGGAAGACCCAGAGTTACCTCTGCTGCAGAGGATAAGTTCATTAGTTACCAGCCTCAGAAACTGCAGCCCAAATAAACACTTCACAGAGTTCAAGTAATAGACTTCTCAACATCAACTGTTCAGAGGAAACCTATATGGTCGAATTTCAGCAAAGAAACCATTACTATTTGATTTATTTTTATTTCACCTTTATTTAACCAGGTAGGCTAGTAGAGAACACCTTTATTTAACCAGGTAGGCTAGTAGAGAACACCTTTATTTAACCAGGTAGGCTAGTAGAGAACACCTTTATTTAACCAGGTAGGCTAGTAGAGAACACCTTTATTTAACCAGGTAGGCTAGTTGAGAACACCTTTATTTAACCAGGTAGGCTAGTAGAGAACACCTTTATTTAACCAGGTAGGCTAGTAGAGAACACCTTTATTTAACCAGGTAGGCTAGTTGAGAACACGTTCTCATTTACAACTGCGACCTGGCCAAGATAAAGCGTAGCAATTCGACACAAACAACAACACAGAGTTACACATGGAATAAACAAACATACAGTCAATAATACAGTAGAAACAGTTATACAAAATAAAACAAAAATTCTATATACAGTGAGTGCAAATGAGGTAAGTTAAGGAAATAAATAGGCCATGGTGGCGAAGTAATTACAATATAGCAATTAAACACTGGAATGGTAGATGTGCAGAAGATGAATGTGCAGGTAGAGATACTGGGGTGCAAAGGACCAAGATAAATAAATAAATACCAGTATGGGGATGAGGTGGGTAGATAGATGGGCTGTTTACAGATGGGCTACGTACAGGTGCAGTGATCTGTACGCTACTCTGACAGCTAGTGCTTAAACCAATAAACCAATAAAAGAGACATGCTTGGTCCAAGAAACACAAGCAATGGATATTAGACTGGTGGAAACGGGCGTGTCTTTGTGAGACACAGAGTAGGTGAATGGATGATCTCTGCATGTGGGGTTCCCACCGTGAAGCATGGAGATGGTGTGATGGTGCTTTGCTGGTGACACTGGCAGTCATTTATTTAGAATTTAAGGCACACTTAACCAGCATGGCTGCAGCGATACACCATCACATCTGGTAGGCGCTTAGTGAGACGATATTTTTTTTTTCAACAGGACAATGACACAACACACCTCCAGGCTGTGTAAGGGCTATTTTCCCAAGATGGAGAGTGATGGACTGCTGCATCAGATCACCCAACCTCATCCCAATTGAGGTGGTTTGGGATGAGTTGGAAAAGCAGCCAACAAGTGCTCAGCATATGTGGGAAGTCCATCAAAACTGTTAGAAAATCATTCCAGGTGAAGCTGGTGGAGAGAATACCAAGAGTGCGTAAAGCTGTCATCAAGGCAAAGGTGGGCTACTTTGAAGAATCTAAAATATATTTAGATTTGTTAAACCATTTTTTGGGTTACTACATAATTCCCAATGTGTGTTATTTCAGAGTTTTGATGTTTTCACTATTATTCTACAATAGTAAACACAAAGAAAACCCTTGAATTAGGTGTGTGCAAACTTTTGACTGGTACTGCAGAGGGAGCACACCCCTATCCACATCGACGGGACAGTAGTGGAGAGGGTAGTAAGTTTCAAGTTCCTCGGCGTACACATCACGGACAAACTGAATTGGTCCACCCACACAGATAGTGTGGTGAAGAAGGCACAGCAGCGCCTCTTCAACCTCAGGAGGCTGAAGAAATTTGGCTTGTCACCAAAAACACACAAACTTTTACAGATGCACAATCGAGAGCATCCCGTCAGGCTGTATCACCGCCTGGTACGTTAACTGCTCCGCCCACAACCATAAGGCTCTCCAGAGGGTAGTGAGGTCTGCACAACGCATCACCGGGGGCAAACTACCTGCCCTCCAGGACACCTACACCACCCGATGTCACAGGAAGGCCAAAAAGATAATCAAGGACAACAACCACCCGAGCCACTGCCTGTTCACCCCGCTATCATCCAGAAGGCGAGGTCAGTACAGGTGCATCAAAGCAGGGACCGGGAGACTGAAAAACATCAGACTGTAACAGCCATCACTAACATTGAGTGGCTGCTGCCAACATACCGACTCAACTCCAGCCACTTTAATAATGGAAAAATGTATGTAATAAATGTATCACTAGCCACTTTAAACTATGACACTTCATATAATGTTTACAAACCCTACATTACTCATCTCATATGTATATACTGTACTCTATACCATCTACTGCATCTTGCCTATGCTGTTCTGTACCATCACTCATTCATATATCTTTATGTACATATTCTTATTCATTCCTTTACACTTGTGTGTATAAGGTAATTGTTGTGAAATTGTTAGGTTAGATTACTCGTTGGATATTACTGCAAGGTTGGAACTAGAAGCACAAGCATTTCGCTACACTCGCATTAACATCTGCTAACCATGTGTATGTGACAAATAACATTAGATTTGATTTGTAAAGTGCCCTCCACTAATATTGGCAAACTTAGTAAATATGAGCAAAACGGCTGTGAAAAAAATGTCTGTTTATCCTCTTGGTCTTTTATTAAAAATATTCACAAAAACGTAACCTAAACTACTAAAGTAAAATAATTGAAAGAAAAAATGTATTCTTATCATAAAACAAATATTTTTATCTAATACACACTACCGTTCAAAAGTTTGGGGTCACGTAGAAATGTCCTTATTTTCCATGAAAACATACATGAAATGAGTTGCAAAATGAATAGGAAATATAGTCAAGATGATGATAAGGATATAAATAATGATTTTTAATTGAAATAATAATTGTGTCCTTCAAACTTTGCTTTCATCAAAGAATCCTCCATTTGCAGCAATTACAGCCTTGCAGACCTTTGGCATTCTAGTTGTCAATTTGTTGAAGTAATCTGAAGAGATTTCCCTCCATGCTTCCTGAAGCACCTCCCACAAGGTTGATAATCACTTCTTACGTACCATGTTTTTTATTTAACAAGGCAAGTCAGTTAAGAACAAATTCTTAATTACAATGACGGCTTAGGAACAGTGGGGTTAACTGCCTTGTTCAGGGGCAGAACGACAGATTTGACCTTGTCAGCTGGGGATTCTAGCAACCTTTCAGTTACTGGCCCAACACTCTAACCACTAGGCTACCTGTTGGTTACTGGCCCAACACTAATCACTAGGCTACCTGCTGGTTACTGGCCCAACACTCTAACCACTAGGCTACCTGTTGGTTACTGGCCCAACACTAACCACTAGGCTACCTGCTGGTTACTGGCCCAACACTCTAACCACTAGGCTACCTGTTGGTTACTGGCCCAACACTCTAACCACTAGGCTACAGTGCCTTGCGAAAGTATTCGGCCCCCTTGAACTTTGTGACCTTTTGCCACATTTCAGGCTTCAAACATAAAGATATAAAACTGTATTTTTTTGTGAACAATCAACAACAAGTGGGACACAATCATGAAGTGGAACAACATTTATTGGATATTTCAAACTTTTTTAACAAATCAAAAACTGAAAAAATGGGCGTGCAAAATTATTCAGCCCCTTTACTTTCAGTGCAGCAAACTCTCTCCAGAAGTTCAGTGAGGATCTCTGAATGATCCAATGTTGACCTAAATGACTAATGATGATAAATACAATCCACCTGTGTGTAATCAAGTCTCCGTATAAATGCACCTGCACTGTGATAGTCTCAGAGGTCCGTTAAAAGCGCAGAGAGCATCATGAAGAACAAGGAACACACCAGGCAGGTCCGAGATACTGTTGTGAAGAAGTTTAAAGCCGGATTTGGATACAAAAAGATTTCCCAAGCTTTAAACATCCCAAGGAGCACTGTGCAAGCGATAATATTGAAATGGAAGGAGTATCAGACCACTGCAAATCTACCAAGACCTGGCCGTCACTCTAACCTTTCAGCTCATACAAGGAGAAGACTGATCAGAGATGCAGCCAAGAGGCCCATGATCACTCTGGATGAACTGCAGAGATCTACAGCTGAGGTGGGAGACTCTGTCCATAGGACAACAATCAGTCGTATATTGCACAAATCTGGCCTTTATGGAAGAGTGGCAAGAAGAAAGCCATTTCTTAAAGATATCCATAAAAAGTGTCGTTTAAAGTTTGCCACAAGCCACCTGGGAGACACACCAAACATGTGGAAGAAGGTGCTCTGGTCAGATGAAACCAAAATGGAACTTTTTGGCAACAATGCAAAACGTTATGTTTGGCGTAAAAGCAACACAGCTGAACACACCATCCCCACTGTCAAACATGGTGGTGGCAGCATCATGGTTTGGGCCTGCTTTTCTTCAGCAGGGACAGGGAACACTCTAACCACTAGGCTACCTGCTGGTTACTGGCCCAACACTCTAACCACTAGGCTACCTGCTGGTTACTGGCCCAACACTCTAACCACTAGGCTACCTGCTGGTTACTGGCCCAACACTCTAACCACTAGGCTACCTGCTGGTTACTGGCCCAACACTCTAACCACTAGGCTACCTGCTGGTTACTGGCCCAACACTCTAACCACTAGGCTACCTGTTGGTTACTGGCCCAACACTAACCACTAGGCTACCTGCCTCTAACCACTAGGCTACCTGCCTCTAACCACTAGGCTACCTGCCTCTAACCACTAGGCTACCTGCCTCTAACCACTAGGCTACCTGCCTCTAACCACTAGGCTACCTGCCTCTAACCCCTAGGCTACCTGCCTCTAACCCCTAGGCTACCTGCCGTCCCATATGGTCAAGCTGCTCCCACAACATCTCAATAGGGTTGAAATCCGGTGACTGTGCTGGCCACCCAATTATAGACAGAATACCAGCTGACTGCTTTTTCCCTAAATAGTTCTTGCATAGTTTGGAGCTGTGCTTTCGGTCATTATCTTGTTGTAGGAGGAAATTGGCTCCAATTAAGCGCCGTCCACAGGGTATGGTATGGCTTTGCAAAATGGAGTGATAGCCTTCCTTCTTCAAGATCCCTTTTACCCTGTACAAATCTCCCACTTTACCACCACCAAAGCACCTCCAGACCATCACATTGCCTCCACCTTGCTTGACAGATGGCGTCAAGCACTCCTCCAGCATCTTTTCATTTTTTCTGCATCCCACAAATGTTATTCTTTGCGATCGGAACACCTCAAACTTAGATTCGCCTGTCCATAACACTTTTTTCCAATCTTCCTCTGTCCAGTGTCTGTTCTTTTGCCCACTTTAATCATTTATTTTTATTGGCTAGTCAGTGATATGTCTCTTTCTTTGAAACTCTGCCTAGAAGGCCAGCATCCCGGAGTATCCTCTTTACTTTTGACGTTTAGACTGGTGTTTTGCGGGTACTATTTAATGAAGCTGCCAGTTGAGGACTTGTGAGGCGTGGGTTTCTCAAACTAGATACGTCCAACCACCTCTCCCTTTACTGACGCCCCGTCCAACCACCTCTCCCTTTACTGACGTCCCGTCCAACCACCTCTCCCTTTACTGACGCCCCGTCCAACCACCTCTCCCTTTACTGACGCCCCGTCCAACCACCTCTCCCTTTACTGACGCCCCGTCCAACCACCTCTCCCTTTACTGACGCCCCGTCCAACCATCTCTCACCAATAATCTCTACTAGCAAATCTTCCAATTAAAGTAACCAACTGAGTTGTGTCAGACCGGCTAAGAGTTCAATATGAATGGCATGACTAGAACTTAACCAGTGTGTTTGAGATTTAACCAACGTTAGTGCAGACTATCCAGTCAGGGAACCATCAGTGGCAGTTTCCTCAATGTCACTGACATTGAGACTAGGATTTAACCAGTGTGTTTGTCTGTGTGTGTGTGTAACAGTGGTTGCTAGAATGTGGTGTTGGTCACTGTGTTGAATACTAAGTGACTAATAATAATAATAATTAATAAATAAATAAATAAATAAATAATAATACTAACAACTAAATAAATCACCGCGCTGCCACTAATCAGAACCCTAATCCATCAGGAAGCACAAACGGCCAGTGATTGCAGGGCCAGCGGGTGCACGTGCACACACACACACACACACACACACTAGGAAAGACAGAAAAAAAAGCACCTACACGCCTACAGCCTGTGCAGGGAGACAGAGTGGGAGACAGAGTGGGAGACAGAGTAGCAGACAGTGTAATTTGTGAGGCTGTTGTGTGTGATTAACGAGTGGGGCTCAAATTGTGATTTCCTGCTGTCCTCCTAACTGATTTAGAGTGCAGCAGAGCCCCTCAATCAGTAGGAACGATAGGACCTGACCACCCCCGGGTTGATTTGGGTGCAACACTTCACCAACCCCAAAATCTACTATTTTGGGAGAAAAATACTTCTATTATGATTCAGGGCCAATTGGGCTTGATTGGTGTAACACTAAACAGAAATAAGCAGTCTATTTTAGAACAGCCTGCTTCTCGTGGTTTTCTAAGCTATAAATCGGTCCTTTTTGGTCTGCAAAACAGACTTCCTGGACTGTTCACAGAGCACCCTCATCCTTTTGATTTCTATTTACATGCCTGGGAGAGCTTTACCTTGTCTGGTGGTAAATAAGGCCGGTGGGGGTGTCAGAGACAAATGAAGTCATTATGGCTAATGCACTCGGGTGATACAGAGAGGATAGAGAAGAGTAAGGAACAGAACTGGCGTGTCCAATTAAAAAGCCCTCTCCACCATTTTTAATGAGCAAAACAAAAAGAGCTTCGTTAATGGCTATCTGTTCCCTGGCAGGGAGGCGAGGGGAAGACCCGCTGCGTTGGACGGCCCAGCGGCTTGTTACTAAAGGAATGACTAGAGGGAGCGCCACCATATAAAACCCTGAGACTGGCAAACATGGGGACTGACATGGGGAAACAGGGGGACGGCGGCCTGTTGAGTCCATCCCTCTAACATCCTAGGGACGGCGGGAGGCACCGCGGAGACATGATAGACGGCTAGCTCTGCTACGGTGAATTAAGGACTCAGAGCGTCACCGCCAGCCGCTGTAACGCCGCCAGCCCCTGTAACGCCGTCAGCCCCTGTAACGCCGTCAGCCCCTGTAACGCCGTCAGCCCCTGTAACGCCGTCAGCCCCTGTAACGCCGCCAGCCCCCGTAACGCCGCCAGCCCCCGTAACGCCACCAGCCCCCGTAACGCCGCCAGCCCCTGCCAGCCGCTGTGACGCCGCCAGCCGCTGTAACGCCGTCAGCCGCTGTAACACCGCCAGCCTCTGTAACACCGCCAGCCGCTGTAACACCGCCAGCCTCTGTAACACCATCAGCCGCTGTAACGCCGCCAGCCTCTGTAACGCCGCCAGCCGCTGTAACACCGCCAGCCTCTGTAACACCATCAGCCGCTGTAACGCCGCCAGCCTCTGTAACGCCGCCAGCCGCTGTAACACCGTCAGCCGCTGTAACACCGCCAGCCTCTGTAACACCGCCAGCCGCTGTAACACCGCCAGCCTCTGTAACGCCATCAGCCGCTGTAACGCCGCCAGCCTCTGTAACGCCGCCAGCCGCTGTAACACCGCCAGCCGCTGTAACACCGCCAGCCGCTGTAACACCGCCAGCCTCTGTAACACCGTCAGCCTCTGTAACACCGCCAGCCGCTGTAACACCGTCAGCCGCTGTAACACCGCCAGCCGCTGTAACACCGCCAGCCGCTGTAACACCGCCAGCCGCTGTAACACCGCCAGCCGCTGTAACTTTTCTTAGCCACGTGCTTCTACATCTGCATTGCTTGCTGTTTGGGGTTTTGGCAGGGTTTCTGTATAAGCACATTTGATTGATTGACTGATTGTCAGCCATTTCACATCAAAAGGGATACATCAGGGACATGTGTATGGAAGTTGGCTCCCAGGTTGATCTGAATGCAGAACTTTTCTCTATGTCAGGTTAGGCCCTTTGCATGTGTGTGTGTAGGCATGCATGTGTTAGACTACAATGCTTGTATCTCTCACACTCTCTGAGGGTCAGTGTGTGTGTGTGTGTGTGTGTGTGTGTGTGTGTGTGTGTGTGTGTGTGTGTGTGTGTGTGTGAGAGAGAAAGAGAGAGAGTGGGGACAGCTCCTGCTGCGTCGTCCTATCTGCTGATAATGCAACAGTAATTAAATGAGAGAGAAAGGAGAGCGAGAGAGAGAAACACACACACACACACACACACACCTGGCTCCCGCTGCTACACACCGTGACTGAAGGACCTGACTGATAATGTCCTCACTGCACTTCTACTGCAGTCCCCCAATAATGTCACTTCTCTCTCTGTGACTTATGGCTGCCAACACCCCATCAACTGGAGCTGGCCTACTGTGTGATCTTGTTGACTTGACCGGTTAAGGGAACATCCTGGCCTACTGTGTGATCTTGTTGACTTGACCGGTTAAGGGAACATCCTGGCCTACTGTGTGATCTTGTTGACTTGACCGGTTAAGGGAACATCCTGGCATACTGTGTGATCTTGCTGACTTGACCGGTTAAGGGAACATCCTGGCCTACTGTGTGATCTTGTTGACTTGACCGGTTAAGGGAACGTCCTGGCCTACTGTGTGATCTTGCTGACTTGACCAGTTAAGGGAACGTCCTGGCCTACTGTGTGATCTTGTTGACTTGACCGGTTAAGGGAACGTCCTGGCCTACTGTGTGATCTTGTTGACTTGGCCGGTTAAGGGAACATCCTGGCCTACTGTGTGATCTTGTTGACTTGACCGGTTAAGGGAACATCCTGGCCTACTGTGTGATCTTGTTGACTTGACCGGTTAAGGGAACATCCTGGCCTACTGTGTGATCTTGTTGACTTGACCGGTTAAGGGAACGTCCTGGCCTACTGTGTGAACTTGTTGACTTGACCGGTTAAGGGAATGTCCTGGCCTACTGTGTGATCTTGTTGACTTGACCGGTTAAGGGAACATCCTGGCCTACTGTGTGATCTTGTTGACTTGACCGGTTAAGGGAACATCCTGGCTTACTGTGTGATCTGTTGACTTGACCGGTTAAGGGAACTGGGATTGATACAAACTTGTTTTGAAGAAGTTCCTATTATGTGATGGTTTTAGACAAGTTATTCAGATCCACTTGAGTTCTGGATCAGAGCAGCTGCTATTTAACTAATATGCAATGTGTTCACATCTAAAATGGTTTAGTTAGGGGAATGGGGAGATCATACATTTGGCTTTGGAGGGTAAAAAGTAACTAGAGCTCCTGTTGCTGAGAAGGACCAGCCAACGGACCAGACCAGCCAACGTTTAAGACCACACCACCGATTCCAGCAGGTAACACACCTTGTTGCTCTGTTGTCGTTCTGAGTCTCAGTATGATGCAGACTCACAGAAGGCTGGGGTGAAAAGTAAAAGACACATTGTCATGCCACGACTGCAGATGCTTCTGTTCCCAGTTAGAAAAAGTATTGATCAGGTGGTGAATAGGAGCTATTACTGAGACGAAACACTCCATCTCGCTTTCATACAGGAGTTTTACTTTACTTCAAGGACTGTGAGGTGGCAATTGTAACGGTGATTGTCCCCCCCAACGCGGGGCGAGAGGAAAATACAATTCCATCAATAGACATGGACTAGAGCGAGCAAAAGAGATGAAAATGAAGAAGAAAAACGTGAGATGAGCAAGAGAGAGACAAAGGAAAAGGAAAAACGAATGAGAGGCTCATTCTCAACACGGGGAACTGAAAAACAGGGAAAGACAAAGAGAAAAAAACAGAGTGCAGATTGTTAAATATGAGATTGTTTTACAGCAGATATTGAGTGAAAATGTAATCTATATATATATTGTTTTCAGAGTCAATTTGGCCGCTGTGGCCAATGAGCACAGCCATGGTGCGCTGAGCTGTCCAGGCCCTGGTGATGGCCTGTCACTAGGAACCCTCTGATGAATGGCTGTGTTGAATTGAAAGAGACATGTAATATATATCAGACTTTTATTCTCTCTGTGTGCGTTTGGTTCGGAGGGTGTGTGTGTGTGTGTGTGTGTGTGTACGGGAGAGAGAGAGAGAGAGATGTTGTGAGGAGAAGAGAGAGCGAGAGAGCGAGAGAGAGAGGGCTAAAGGTTATGACAGAAGAATATGAGCGAGTGACAGAGACAGCAGGAGAGAGGGAGATGAAAGAGGTAGGAGACCAAGACAGAGCTGGACAGAGATGGGAAAGGAAGAATAGAGAGGCTGTTAAGAAGATTCTAACCAACAGCAACTCCAGCAGTTTCCCTGAGCGATTCACAGCAAGACAACATGCAATACGCCCGCCATTGATCCACAAGTCACACACAGAATAACACAAACTCTCATAACGACACACACACACAAACACATAATACACTCACCTTTGTTTTCCTGACAGTTCTAGTCTAGTGTGCCACCATCTCAATGACCTTGAAATAAAATACCCCCCCAATGAAGCTATCCAATAAATGACCCAAAACAAGCATGTATGCTGCTTGTGCAGTGCCTTCAGGAAGTATTCACACCCCTTGACTTGTGTTTGACTTGACAACATTCTGCTGTGTTACAGCCCGAATTTAAAAATGATTTCATTTAGATTTTTTTCCTCACAGTACCCCATAATGTCAAAGTAGAAACATGCTTTTTAAATGTTTTATAAATTAATAAAAAAAAGGTGAAATGTCTTGAGTCTTGAGAAGTATTCAACCCCTTTGTTATGGAAATACTAAATAAATTCAGGAGTAAAGATTTGCTTAACAAGTCATATAATAAGTTGCATGGAATCACTGCGTGTGCAAAAACAGTGTTGAACATAATATTTGAAGGACTTCCTCATCTCTGTACCTCAGTGGAGCAGTGAATTTCAAACACAGATTCAACCACAAACACCAGGGAGGTTTTCCAATGCCTCGCAAAGAAGGGCACCTATTGGTAGATGGGTAAAAAAAAAAATGGAATAATAATGAGACATTGAATATCCCTTTGAGCATGGTGAAGTTATTAATTACACTTTGGATGGTGTATCAATACACCCTTCAGGAAAGGAAGGAAACCGCTCAGGGATTTCACCACGAAGCCAATGGTGACTTTAAAACAGTTAAACGGCTGTGCTAGGAGAAAACTGAGGATGGGTCAACAACATTGTAGTTACTCCACAATACTAACCTAAATGAGAGTGAAAAGAAGGCAGCCTGTACAGAATAGAAATACTCCAAAACATGCATCCTGTTTGCAATAAGGCACTAAAGTAAAACTAAAGTAATTAACTTTATGTGCTGAATACAAAGTGTTACGTTTGGGGCAAATCCAACACATCACTGAGTACCACTCTTCATATTTTCAAGCATGGTGGTGACTGCTTCATATTATGGGTATGCTCGTCATCGGCAAGAACTAGGGAGTTTTCCAACAGACACTGGGAGACAAATTCACCTTTCAGCAGGACAATAACCTAAAACACAAGGCCAAATATACACTGGAGTTGCTTACCAAGACGACATTGAATGTTCCTGAGTGGCCTAGTTACAGTTGTAGCTTAACCCAGCTTGAAAATCTATGGCAAGACATGAACATGGCTCAGCTGGTAGAGCATGGCACTGACAACGCCAGCTGTAGGTTTGATTCCCACAGGGGACCAGTATGAAAAAGGAAGGAAATGTCTGCACTCACTATTGTAAGTCTCTCTGGGACAGACTGTCTGCTAAAATGACTCAAATCAACAACTAACGTGACAGAGCTTCAAGAATGCTTTAAAGAATGAATGTGTAAATATTGTACAATCAAGGTGTGCAAAGCTCTTTGACAGACCCAGCAAGACTCACAGCTGTAATCACTGCCAAAGGTGATGCTAACATGCATTGACTCAGTGGGTTGAATACTTATCTAATGAAGATGGTGTTTCATTTTTCATAAATGTTTTATAAATGTTAGAATTATTCTTCCACTTCGACATTGCAGAGTATTGGAACAAGCATTTGGGGCCGGTGGCATTGATCATATTTATACCGTTCTATAAATGTATAGGACTGAAGCTCACTGGTGTTCAGCACATCCAGTCCCCTGTCCCCTCTTCTCCATCCAGTCCCCTGTCCCCTCTTCTCCCTCCAGTACCCTGTCCCCTCTTCTCCCTCCAGTCCCCTGTCCCCTCTTCTCCCTCCAGTCCCCTGTCCCCTCTTCTCCATCCAGTCCCCTGTCCCCTCTTCTCCATCCAGTACCCTGTCCCCTCTTCTCCCTCCAGTCCCCTGTCCCCTCTTCTCCCTCCAGTCCCCTGTCCCCTCTTCTCCCTCCAGTCCCCTGTCCCCTCTTCTCCCTCCAACCCCCTTTCACTGCCTATCCCTCCCTCCCTCTCAACCCTCTATCCACCCTCTCCCTACCTCTCTTTTCCCCTCTCCCCCCCCCATCCCTCTCTCTGTCTCCCTCTCCTCATGATGTGTGAAGGTGATTTGTTGTTACAGCGTGGGGATATTGAGCTGGGACCATATAGCTGATGGATGACCACCTGTCGGGTCAATAAGAGCTTACGTTAGTAGTAGCACTAGACTCAGATCAGTTCTATGATCACAGTTCCCACTGGATCCCACACACAGCAGCATGGCACCAACTGTTCTCCAGTCAGCTGGATTTCTCATGACTTTCATCAACTCATCTCTGCTCATGTCTTCGTGCCATCAGCAATGCAGCCTTTACTGTGTACTAGTCTTGTAGTAATCTAACAACCAATCTAACCAACATTATTCAAATGTTTTCAATCAAACATTGTACCAGATAAGGATAGTCCACAATGGCCTTAAAATAAAGCTAAAACCAATTATTCTGTAGTCACTGTGAGAAAATGTCTCCCCCCTAACAGTTTAATTCTGTTTTCTCTTATTCCTACGAGTATCATCACATGGACCTATAGTATATCTAACTACAGGTTTATTATGTTGTTGCTATAGTATATCTAACTACAGGTTTATATGTTGTTGCTATAGTATATCTAACTACAGGTTTATTATGTTGTTGCTATAGTATTTCTAACTACAGGTTTATTATGTTGTTGCTATAGTATATCTAACTACAGGTTTATTATGTTGTTGCTATAGTATATCTAACTACAGGTTTATTATGTTGTTGCTATAGTATATCTAACTACAGGTTTATTATGTTGTTGCTATAGTATATCTAACTACAGGTTTATTATGTTGTTGCTATAGTATATCTAACTACAGGTTTATTATTCTGTTACTACAGTATTTCTAACTAGTGGTGTATTATTCTGTTACTACAGTATTTCTAACTAGTGGTGTATTATTCTGCTACTACAGTATTTCTAACTAGTGGTTTATTATGTTGTTGCTATAGTATATCTAACTACAGGTTTATTATTCTGTTACTATAGTATATCTAACTACAGGTTTATTATTCTGTTACTATAGTATTTCTAACTACAGGTTTATTATGTTGTTACTACAGTATTTCTAACTAGTGGTTTATTATGTTGTTACTACAGTATTTCTAACTAGTGGTTTATTATTCTGCTACTACAGTATTTCTAACTAGTGGTTTATTATGTTGTTACTACAGTATTTCTAACTAGTGGTTTATTATTCTGTTACTACAGTATTTCTAACTAGTGGTTTATTATTCTGTTACTACAGTATTTCTAACTAGTGGTGTATTATGTTGTTACTACAGTATTTCTAACTAGTGGTGTATTATTCTGTTACTACAGTATTTCTAACTAGTGGTGTATTATTCTGCTACTACAGTATTTCTAACTAGTGGTTTATTATGTTGTTACTACAGTATTTCTAACTAGTGGTGTATTATTCTGTTACTACAGTATTTCTAACTAGTGGTGTATTATTCTGTTACTACAGTATTTCTAACTAGTGGTGTATTATTCTGTTACTACAGTATTTCTAACTAGTGGTGTATTATTCTGCTACTACAGTATTTCTAACTAGTGGTGTATTATTCTGTTACTACAGTATTTCTAACTAGTGGTTTATTATGTTGTTACTACAGTATTTCTAACTAGTGGTTTATTATTCTGTTACTACAGTATTTCTAACTAGTGGTTTATTATGTTGTTACTACAGTATTTCTAACTAGTGGTGTATTATTCTGTTACTACAGTATTTCTAACTAGTGGTTTATTATGTTGTTACTACAGTATTTCTAACTAGTGGTTTATTATTCTGTTACTATAGTATTTCTAACTAGTGGTTTATTATTCTGTTACTACAGTATTTCTAACTAGTGGTTTATTATGTTGTTACTACAGTATTTCTAACTAGTGGTTTATTATTCTGCTACTACAGTATTTCTAACTAGTGGTTTATTATTCTGTTACTATAGTATTTCTAACTAGTGGTTTATTATTCTGTTGCTACAGTATTTCTAACTAGTGGTGTATTATTCTGTTACTACAGTATTTCTAACTAGTGGTTTATTATGTTGTTACTACAGTATTTCTAACTAGTGGTGTATTATTCTGTTACTACAGTATTTCTAACTAGTGGTTTATTATGTTGTTACTACAGTGTTTCTAACTAGTGGTTTATTATTCTGTTGCTATAGTATTTCTAACTAGTGGTGTATTATTCTGTTACTACAGTATTTCTAACTAGTGGTTTATTATGTTGTTACTACAGTGTTTCTAACTAGTGGTTTATTATTCTGTTGCTATAGTATTTCTAACTAGTGGTGTATTATTCTGTTACTACAGTATTTCTAACTAGTGGTTTATTATGTTGTTACTACAGTGTTTCTAACTAGTGGTTTATTATTCTGTTGCTATAGTATTTCTAACTAGTGGTGTATTATTCTGTTACTACAGTATTTCTAACTAGTGGTTTATTATGTTGTTACTACAGTGTTTCTAACTAGTGGTTTATTATTCTGTTGCTATAGTATTTCTAACTAGTGGTGTATTATTCTGTTACTACAGTATTTCTAACTAGTGGTTTATTATTCTGTTACTACAGTATTTCTAACTAGTGGTGTATTATTCTGTTACTACAGTATTTCTAACTAGTGGTTTATTATGTTGTTACTACAGTATTTCTAACTAGTGGTTTATTATTCTGTTACTACAGTATTTCTAACTAGTGGTTTATTATTCTGTTACTATAGTATGTCTAACTAGTGGTGTATTATTCTGTTACTATAGTATGTCTAACTAGTGGTTTATTATTCTGTTACTATAGTATTTCTAACTAGTGGTGTATTATTCTGTAACTATAGTATGTCTAACTAGTGGTTTATTATTCTGTTACTACAGTATTTCTAACTAGTGGTGTATTATTATGTTACTATAGTATGTCTAACTAGTGGTTTATTATTCTGTTACTACAGTATTTCTAACTAGTGGTTTATTATTCTGTTACTACAGTATTTCTAACTAGTGGTTTATTATTCTGTTACTATAGTATGTCTAACTAGTGGTGTATTATTCTGTTACTATAGTATGTCTAACTAGTGGTGTATTATTCTGTTACTACAGTATTTCTAACTAGTGGTGTATTATTCTGTTGCTACAGTATTTCTAACTAGTGGTTTATTATGTTGTTACTATAGTATTTCTAACTAGTGGTGTATTATTCTGCTACTACAGTATTTCTAACTAGTGGTTTATTATTCTGTTACTATAGTATGTCTAACTAGTGGTGTATTATTCTGTTACTATAGTATGTCTAACTAGTGGTTTATTATTCTGTTACTACAGTATTTCTAACTAGTGGTGTATTATTCTGTTACTACAGTATTTCTAACTAGTGGTGTATTATTCTGCTACTACAGTATTTCTAACTAGTGGTGTATTATTCTGTTACTACAGTATTTCTAACTAGTGGTTTATTATTCTGTTACTACAGTATTTCTAACTAGTGGTTTATTATGTTGTTACTACAGTATTTCTAACTAGTGGTGTATTATTCTGTTACTACAGTATTTCTAACTAGTGGTTTATTATTCTGTTGCTACAGTATTTCTAACTAGTGGTTTATTATGTTGTTACTACAGTATTTCTAACTAGTGGTTTATTATGTTGTTACTACAGTATTTCTAACTAGTGGTTTATTATTCTGTTACTATAATATATCTAACTAGTGGTTTATTATTCTGCTACTACAGTATTTCTAACTAGTGGTTTATTATTCTGTTACTACAGTATATCTAACTAGTGGTTTATTATTCTGTTACTACAGTATTTCTAACTAGTGGTTTATTATGTTGTTACTACAGTATTTCTAACTAGTGGTGTATTATTCTGTTACTACAGTATTTCTAACTAGTGGTGTATTATTCTGTTACTACAGTATTTCTAACTAGTGGTTTATTATGTTGTTACTACAGTATTTCTAACTAGTGGTTTATTATTCTGTTACTACAGTATTTCTAACTAGTGGTTTATTATTCTGTTACTACAGTATTTCTAACTAGTGGTTTATTATTCTGTTGCTACAGTATTTCTAACTAGTGGTGTATTATTCTGTTACTACAGTATTTCTAACTAGTGGTGTATTATTCTGTTACTATAGTATTTCTAACTAGTGGTTTATTATGTTGTTACTACAGTATTTCTAACTAGTGGTGTATTATTCTGTTACTACAGTATTTCTAACTAGTGGTTTATTATTCTGTTACTATAGTATTTCTAACTAGTGGTTTATTATTCTGTTACTATAGTATGTCTAACTAGTGGTTTATTATTCTGTTACTACAGTATTTCTAACTAGTGGTGTATTATTCTGTTACTACAGTATTTCTAACTAGTGGTTTATTATTCTGTTACTACAGTATTTCTAACTAGTGGTGTATTATTCTGTTACTACAGTGTTTCTAACTAGTGGTGTATTATTCTGTTACTACAGTATTTCTAACTAGTGGTGTATTATTCTGCTACTACAGTATTTCTAACTAGTGGTTTATTATGTTGTTACTACAGTATTTCTAACTAGTGGTTTATTATGTTGTTACTACAGTATGTCTAACTAGTGGTTTATTATTCTGTTACTACAGTATTTCTAACTAGTGGTTTATTATTCTGCTACTACAGTATTTCTAACTAGTGGTTTATTATTCTGTTACTACAGTATTTCTAACTAGTGGTTTATTATGTTGTTACTACAGTATTTCTAACTAGTGGTTTATTATGTTGTTACTACAGTATTTCTAACTAGTGGTTTATTATGTTGTTACTACAGTATTTCTAACTAGTGGTTTATTATTCTGCTACTACAGTATTTCTAACTAGTGGTTTATTATGTTGTTACTACAGTATTTCTAACTAGTGGTTTATTATTCTGTTACTACAGTATTTCTAACTAGTGGTGTATTATTCTGTTACTACAGTATTTCTAACTAGTGGTGTATTATTCTGTTACTATAGTATATCTAACTAGTGGTTTATTATTCTGTTACTACAGTATTTCTAACTAGTGGTTTATTATTCTGCTACTATAGTATTTCTAACTAGTGGTTTATTATTCTGTTACTACAGTGTGTCTAACTAGTGGTGTATTATTCTGTTACTATAGTATGTCTAACTAGTGGTGTATTATTCTGTTACTACAGTATTTCTAACTAGTGGTTTATTATTCTGTTACTACAGTATTTCTAACTAGTGGTGTATTATTCTGTTACTATAGTATATCTAACTAGTGGTGTATTATTCTGTTACTACAGTATTTCTAACTAGTGGTTTATTATGTTGTTACTACAGTATGTCTAACTAGTGGTGTATTATTCTGCTACTACAGTATTTCTAACTAGTGGTTTATTATTCTGTTACTACAGTATTTCTAACTAGTGGTTTATTATGTTGTTACTACAGTATGTCTAACTAGTGGTGTATTATTCTGCTACTACAGTATTTCTAACTAGTGGTTTATTATTCTGTTACTATAGTATTTCTAACTAGTGGTTTATTATTCTGTTACTACAGTATTTCTAACTAGTGGTTTATTATTCTGTTACTATAATATATCTAACTAGTGGTTTATTATGTTGTTACTACAGTATTTCTAACTAGTGGTTTATTATTCTGTTGCTACAGTGTTTCCAAGGGAGAGAGGTTGCAGGTGAAAACAGTGTTGATATTGATCTGCTATTCTTCTTTAATGATTTATTGATGACCAGACTAGTCAAGCGTCATTAAAGAAGACCTCTCCACTTCACGACTTCACAGAGACACTACCATACTCCAAGTAACTGTCAACTGTCCCAACTGTCCATGGGACCAGGAACAACACCTGGCTCTAGCATTTGGTAAACTAATAGTTTGACCACCAACTCCTTTAGGGTCGTCTTTGGCTGCTGCGAAGGTGTTGGTACATCCAAATTGTTGCTCTATTCTTTCCCAGCTTGAAGAGATGTCTTATGGAGTTGAGTGAGCTTGTCGGTAGGGAGGCAAATCTTTTAGCAGACAAAGTGTTTGACCCCTGTTCCCACCACTACGATGCAGATTGTGTGTGTGTGTGCATGTGTGGGCTTTCTTATTCATTAGAGTGCATATCTGACTTATTCCACTATGACATTGTACAGAAGGAGCCAAACCGGTTGGACCCCTATTCCCTTCATTAAAGACACTAACCCAACTGGGAAAAGTGTGAAGACTAATTGTCAGATATATTTTAGGGGACAAACTTCTACAAAGCAAAGTATTAAACCTCCCTTCCCTATCTAGAGGGGACAACACATTGGGAAACAGCTTGGGGGTGTCAGTTTAAGTGGACTAAACAAGGTATTTGACCCCTCGTACCCTCCCTAGGGGACATATCTGACTGAGAACAGCAGCATGGTCTGTCTGTACGGGCCATATCTCACACTGTGTGTACGATGTGTCTCTCTCTCTGTGTGTGTGTGTGATTTGACCTCATCTTTAGCAGGAGGGGAAAAAAGAGTGCAAGAGATCACACTGGCAGCAGCGTGAGGTTTCCACTTGGAGGATGGATACCAAGGCCAGTTTGACAGCAGTGGCAGAGAAAAAGGGAGAGAAAGTGTTAAGATGTTTCCCCTCATCTTTAGTCTGATAACACCGTAGGGGCTTATGGTGTAGAGCGAGAGGGGGGAGGGAGCGAGGGAGCGAGGGAGGGAGGGAGGGAGGGAGGGAGGGAGGGAGGGAGGGAGGGAGCGAGGACGCAGAGCTGCAGAGAAAACTGTTTCTCTATCAAAAGTTCCCTCAGGCAGCAGAGATGGTGTGAGGTGTGATGCAGACTCCGTATGGTGTAGTGTGTTACAGTGTAAGGCTGAGTGGAGTGAAACAAGCTGTTTTAAGTAGGGTGTATGCTGATGAGATATAATGTGCGGTGTAGTGGGCTGTATAGAGCCCTACTGGATAATGTGCTGTGTAGTGTGCTGTATAGAGCACTACTGGATAATGTACTGTGTAGTGGGCTGTATAGAGCCCTACTGGATAATGTGCTGTGTAGTGGGCTGTATAGAGCACTACTGGATAACGTGCTGTGTAGTGGGCTGTATAGAGCACTACTGGATAATGTGCTGTGTAGTGGGCTGTATAGAGCACTACTGGATAATGTGCTGTGTAGTGGGCTGTATAGAGCACTACTGGATAACGTGCTGTGTAGTGGGCTGTATAGAGCACTACTGGATAACGTGCTGTGTAGTGTGCTGTATAGAGCCCTACTGGATAATGTGCTGTGTAGTGGGCTGTATAGAGCACTACTGGATAACGTGCTGTGTAGTGTGCTGTATAGAGCCCTACTGGATAATGTGCTGTGTAGTGGGCTGTATAGAGCACTACTGGATAATGTGCTGTGTAGTGGGCTATATAGAGCACTACTGGATAATGTGCTGTGTAGTGGGCTGTATAGAGCACTACTGGATAATGTGCTGTGTAGTGGGCTGTATAGAGCACTACTGGATAATGTGCTGTGTAGTGTGCTGTATAGAGCACTACTGGATAACGTGCTGTGTAGTGGGCTGTATAGAGCACTACTGGATAATGTGCTGTGTAGTGGGCTGTATAGAGCACTACTGGATAATGTGCTGTGTAGTGGGCTGTATAGAGCACTACTGGATAATGTGCTGTGTAGTGTGCTGTATAGAGCACTACTGGATAATGTGCTGTGTAGTGGGCTATATAGAGCACTACTGGATAACGTGCTGTGTAGTGGGCTGTATAGAGCACTACTGGATAACGTGCTGTGTAGTGGGCTGTATAGAGCCCTACTGGATAATGTGCTGTGTAGTGGGCTGTATAGAGCACTACTGGATAACGTGCTGTGTAGTGGGCTGTATAGAGCACTACTGGATAATGTGCTGTGTAGTGGGCTGTATAGAGCCCTACTGGATAATGTGCTGTGTAGTGGGCTGTATAGAGCCCTACTGGATAATGTGCTGTGTAGTGGGCTGTATAGAGCACTACTGGATAATGTGCTGTGTAGTGGGCTGTATAGAGCCCTACTGGATAATGTGCTGTGTAGTGGGCTATATAGAGCACTACTGGATAATGTGCTGTGTAGTGTGCTGTATAGAGCACTACTGGATAACGTGATGTGTAGTGTGCTGTATAGAGCCCTACTGGATAATGTGCTGTGTAGTGTGCTGTATAGAGCCCTACTGGATAATGTGCTGTGTAGTGTGCTGTATAGAGCCCTACTGGATAATGTGCTGTGTAGTGGGCTGTATAGAGCACTACTGGATAACGTGCTGTGTAGTGGGCTGTATAGAGCCCTACTGGATAATGTGCTGTGTAGTGGGCTGTATAGAGCCCTACTGGATAATGTGCTGTGTAGTGGGCTGTATAGAGCACTACTGGATAATGTGCTGTGTAGTGGGCTGTATAGAGCCCTACTGGATAATGTGCTGTGTAGTGGGCTGTATAGAGCCCTACTGGATAATGTGCTGTGTAGTGAGTGGGCTGTATAGAGCCCTACTGGATAATGTGCTGTGTAGTGAGTTGGCTGTATAGAGCCCTACTGGATAATGTGCTGTGTAGTGGGCTGTATAGAGCACTACTGGATAATGTGCTGTGTAGTGTGCTGTATAGAGCCCTACTGGATAACGTGCTGTGTAGTGGGCTGTATAGAGCCCTACTGGATAATGTGCTGTGTAGTAGGCTGTATAGAGCACTACTGGATGCTGTGTAGTGTACTAAGTAGTATGCTGGTTGATAGTGTTCCCTTACCCTGTCCTCCAGCCTGGCAACCTGTTCCCTGTAGAATGCGTCCTGTTTCTTCAGTTCCTGGTCTCTGAGCTCCAGCTGCTTGGCCTACACACACGAAAGAGAGAGGAGAGGGGAGAGAAGAGAGATCAGAGGAGAGAGGAGGAGAGAAAGGAGAGAGAGGAGAGAGGAGGAGAGAAGAGAGGAGACATTACTAGAGCATTCAGTCAACCATGGACACAGAAGAGACACAGGACACACTCGGGATAACTCAGTCAACAGCAGTTACAGGGGATAGACAACACAAAAAATGGACAACACACTTTCCATTACCAGAGCCATGAGTGGATGTGGACGTGGGGTATTGGGGCATGGGTTATTGGGAAGTGATGGGGGATGCCAAGAGACAGCCCTCTCACTCATTGCCTTCTGCTACTTTCAAGGACATCGGTGTGTGTGTATGTGCATCTGCAGAAATGTGTGTGTGTGTATTTGCAGAAATGTGTGTGTATCTGCAGAAATGTGTGTATCTGCAGAAATTTGTGCGCGCGTGTGTGTAGCCACACTGCAGTCTGACAGGGGAGATAGCATCAGACCAGGACAATGGAAGGCCTGCTCTCTTTATTTATGACCCTGTGATACCAGTACTGCACTTTTCTAGTGACCTTCAATAAACACCCATCTGACTCCAGCTGATCTCCCCTATGATACAAGACTGTCAGCTCTGAGGAAATCAACTTCAGAGCCTACACAAGGCCCTATACACTAAACTGCCAGAGGAATATATTTATATATAAATATAAGAGAGAGAGAGAGAGAGAGAGAGAGAGAGAGAGAGAGAGAGAGAGAGAGAGAGAGAGAGAGAGAGAGAGAGAGAGAGAGAGAGAGAGAGGGAGGGAGACAGAGACAGAGAGAGAGAGAGAGAGAGAGAGAGAGAGAGAGAGAGAGAGAGGGAGACAGAGAGAGAGAGAGAGAGAGAGAGAGAGAGAGAGAGAGAGAGAGAGAGAGAGAGAGAGAGAGAGAGAGAGAGAGAGAGAGAGAGAGAGAGGGAGACAGAGACAGAGAGAGAGAGAGAGAGAGAGAGAGAGAGAGAGAGAGAGAGAGGGAGACAGAGAGAGAGAGAGAGAGAGAGAGAGAGAGAGAGAGAGAGAGAGAGAGAGAGAGAGAGAGAGAGAGAGAGAGAGAGAGAGAGAGAGAGAGAGAGAGAGAGAGAGAGAGAGAGAGAGAGAGAGAGAGAGAGAGAGAGAGAGAGAGAGAGAGAGAGAGAGAGAGAGAGAGAGAGAGAGAGAGAGAAATGGGGTGTGAGAGAGAGAGAGAGAAATGGGGTGCGAGAGAGAGAGAGAGCGAGAGAGATAGAGCGAGAGCGCTCCAGTCTTACCTTCCGTGTAATCTCCTGAAGACAGAAAGCATTTAAAGAGAACGAGAGGAAGAGAGAAAGACAGAGCAGAGTGCTGATAAAACGATGAACATCTTCAAAATGACATTTGAACTGGTTAAGTATTGAAACGCTGGGAGTGACTGACCGCCACAACGCTTTGTGCTTGAGCAAACACAAACTCATGTTTACTCACTCACTCTCCATCTTTCACACATAGATGTAGGATCTTCATTTGATCTATAGTCACAGCTAAAATAATCCCTGTTAACGTTTAGTCCATAACGTGGTTAGGCTATTAGCTGGACAAAAGTAGGCTACATGAAAAGTGCAATACTGTTAATATAACCAACCGTGTGTTAGTGTTAAAGCTGCAATAAGTAACTGTTCCTGTCTTCACCAGGGGTATTCAACTCACCCTAGGAGAGTTGGAGCCTGCTGGTTTTCTATTCTATCTGGTCACTAACTCCACACTACTGGTGTCCCAGGTCTAAAATCAGTCCCTGATTAGAGGGAAACATTAAAACATGCAATGGAACTGACTTCCAGAGTTGAGTTTGAGGCCTGTATACTATACTTGCTCGTTTTGTCACATAAACTGAACTTGGACGTACTATGAGAATTTTAGACACCAGGAAATGGCGGAACATTTTCTGCATAGAGCATCTTTAATTTATGGAAATCACGAAACTCATCTGCATTTCCTGCAAATTCTCAGCAACAAAATAGTGATTCAATTAAGATCCTACATCTATGTACGCATTGAAAGACATACGGACTAACTGAACTGAACTAAATTGACTGACAGAAAGACTGAACTAAATTGACTGAGCTGTGCTATGCGTGACTGTTAGAAGACGGGCTCCATGAAATCTAATAGTGTACTGGGCAGCCCAAACGGTGACCCTGTGTGCCAAAAATCTGTCTCCCTTCCACAGCTCAATCAAGCTTGAAACAGAACATCTCTGAGAGGGGCGGGTAGGACTTTGTATCACCATGATTACAGACAAAAGAAACACACGCCCAGACACAAACATGGCTCAGACACGTCAACACACACACTGATCCCAAACATACACACAGCAGAGCAGCTGTACTCACAGAGTGGGGAGACAGAACTGTGTAGTAAAAGGGAAACTAAAGGGACATTAAAAAAGGGAGGCAGTGACACAAATGTGTCCAGGGATTTTGTTTTTCTTCTCTGTGTGTCTGATCGTGTAGCAGGTGTTAAGAGTTTCTCTTTGGACTACAGTAGTTCATATGGTCTAATTCAGACAACACACACACACACACACTGCACGCTGTCAGGATTTCTTCCCACTGATTAACCCCATTCAGTGGCCCTAAAGATAATCTAATCATACTAAAGCCCAAACAATGGGACAGCCTTCCATGACCACCGATCCACTTTTGTTCCCCTAATGAAGAGGCTGTAGGGGGGAGAGAGGTGGGGTGAAAGTGGAGAAAGAAAGAAAAGGGAAGCGAACTTGAAAAAGGGAAGAGAGAGAGAATGAAAAGGGTGGATAAAAGGTGATTTATCATAGTGAGCCGTCAGGCTGGCCACCGTTCCTCTGACATGTGGCCCTCATAGTGAGCCGTCAGGCTGGCCACCGTTCCTCTGACATGTGACCATCATAGTGAGCCGTCAGGCTGGCCACCGTTCCTCTGACATGTGACCATCATAGTGAGCCGTCAGGCTGGCCACCGTTCCTCTGACATGTGACCATCATAGTGAGCCGTCAGGCTGGCCACCGTTCCTCTGACATGTGGCCCTCAGGAGGGACAGAGAAAGAGCGGAAGTTGTGAGAACAAAGAGAGCAAGAGAGAGAAAGAAATAAAGAGAGAGAAAAGTAAAGACCAAGAGGCAATAAAATAGACAAATCCTCTCATGTTTGGGACCATGTCCAGGGCTGGTTTCCCAAAAGCCTCGTTGCACTAAGATCCTCTTAATTACTAATCTAAATGGATGAAAGGTGATCTAGGTGCTACGATGCGTTTGGGAAACCAGCCCTGGACACCAAAGTAAAAGTACTGTAGTTACACAAACTTTTCTCATACTGTCTGCATCTGGCTGACAGAGCAGGCCTTAGAGACCCTATCGTCAGATTAAACACATCGTTTAGGGGGCTGAACGTCTCGCTGAATATCAATTAGCTGCCGGCGAATAAATAAGCGGCAGCCATGTTTTTTAATTAGCAGAGTGCTGCAGTTTGGCTGCTGTGTGAAGGGAGCAAAGATGCAAACAGTGTGTGTGTGTGTGTGTGTGTGTGTGTGTGTGTGTGTGTGTGTGTGTGTGTGTGTGTGTGGCACAAGCACAATGTGCTGTGTCAGGAGCCGACTTTCATTCCAACTCCCTCACTCTTTAAAGACTTCTAAAGGAAGGTAAAGAGCAGGAATAGAAATAACTGCAGCATTGAGAGAGCTCAGAGTGTTGGGGAACGTGATGAAGGAGAACTGCATTACCTCATAAGCATGCACACACAATTTCTAGTCAGGATTCACACGCTCTCCCAACTTTTGCACACCCTGAAAGATGACTCACTCGGTTTAGCTACAATTACATAACTAATTAACATATCGCTTTGACGACATCCTTGCATATGATGGCATTGCAAACAAAGCACACTAAAATTGGAACCACTTCTTCCACAACCTTCTCTCAGTCTTTGACCCAACCTGAGCCTGTCTATGACTGGCCCCATCCCTCACTACATCATAATCAATGCTCTCTCACTCAGGCAGCCCATCTAAATTACCAGTACAACACACAGGTCAGAGTTGCACAGTGGGGCCCATACATCACAGAGCTGCTTGACAGGGCCAGGTGACAAACTAATTCTGATGCGGTGCACTGTCCGCTCCAGCAGGCAAAGGGTCAGGGGTCAGGCCAATGTGACCGCTGGCTGGTGTCAAATGGCTGAGGAACAGAGGTGGTGTGAGGGAAGTGAGGGATGGACAGAGGAGGGACAGAGAGAGATTAAGGGAGAGAGAGAGAGAGGGTGTCCAGTGCACACACACTTCATTCACCATGCACAGACATGCATGCATACAGACACACACACACACACACACACACACACACACACACAACATAAATCCACCCACCCACACACAAACCACCTCCTAAACCCAATACGCCACATCACCCACCACTATCTTTAATGGTATCATCCACAGATCAAATCAAAATGATGGCAGAGGATACGATGTCTCTCTTAGTGGCAGCATTACAGCAACATATTACACTGAGTGGCTCTTAAACATCAGGAGAGAGCAGCCCTTCTGTTAGGAGTCCATTGGCTCTCCCCACTAGTCATTCTACCACCTTGCTAATTAGACTTAAGAGGCAGAGTTCTACAGAGGAGCAGTGAAGTTCATCACCAGCTATTACTCTCTCTAGGACAGGTTATATAGGACACCTATAATGATGGCAGATATACGATGGCCAGTAATCAACGGGCACTCCCTTTTCCCCCTCACACACACAAAGGAGAGTTACATTTAATTCATTCAACTTTCTCGATATATGCAAGCACGCCACGGATGCCAGACACGCACGCACACACACACACACTTGAACGTCATCGAGGTGTGGCAGAGACCCACAGGCCAAAGTGTCTGTCCCACCGTGTGTGTCTGTCTGGAGCAGTGAGTAATGGATAAGGATGCCTCTGGAGGTCAAAGGGCAGACCTGGGCAGGACAGAGGGCGTGTGTGCTTTTGTGTGTGTGCTTGTTTAAAGACGCTCATCACTCATAAGTCCCTAGCTCAATGGCTGTGAATAGAGCTCACATTAGGCCTGGTCTACAGCAGCTGTCCTTAAATCACTGATGGGGGCTGATAGAAAGATGTCTCTCACCTGGACCCTGCTGCCCCTAGTGTCTATGTGACATTAAGATCAATACAGACCACAGGAGGCTGCGGAGGGGAGAACGGATCATAATAAAAGATAGCAATGGAGCAAATGGAATGTGTTTGACCCACAGTAACAGACAACATTTTGGACACACTCTCAAGGGTTTGTCTTTACTTTTAAGACAAAGCTGTCAAGGCAAAGGGTGGCTACTTTGAAGTATTAAAACATATTTGGATTTGTTTAACACTTATTTTTTTAACACTATTAGTGTTATTTGATAGTGTTGATGTCTTCGCTATTATTCCACAATGCAAAAAAACTAGTAAAAATAAAGACATTTTTAAAGAGAAATATGTGCCTTGGTATTGATAGAGGACTGCTTTTCAGCAAGGTGCCGTGTTCCTACTGAACACCATAACTAAAACATTCCACTAAAACGTCTAGTTAGGAACATGACTCAATTCATTTCCATCCATTTGGAATCATTTAAGGAATATCACTGAACTGCTCATGCTTGGTAAAATGATCAATATTACATTGATTCATTAGCTGATCAGCAGCTCGTGTTGTAAACCGACTGATTGATAATCCTGGCTGATTGATAATCCTGCGTTTGAGTTGCCTTCATCTCCGTCTCGGCTCCCCTGGGGCTTGTGGAAAGGGTAGGGGGGGGGACCTCAGGAGGATCCTACCCATCTGTCACTTTCAGCAGGCGCTAGTATCTGAGGAGGCCCTGGTCGTTCATTACCTCCATGGTCCTGAAGTGTGGACAACAACCACACAAAGACCAAACTAGAGCCAGGGCTCTATGGAGCCATCCACCAACAATGCGGAGAAAAAAACACGAGGGAAACAGAGTGGTGGGAGGCAGAAAACTCCCCGGTTACGTCGCAAATGGCAGCACATCCACTAAAAAGTACACTACTTTGGACCTGAGCCCTCGTGGAAAATGTAGGGAATAGGGTGCCATTTGGGACGCAGGCCTTGACCTGAGTGTAGAGGACACACTGTGTGACGTGAAGGAACAGGTTTACTGCCTTCAGAGGACAGACTCCCCTGGGGGACTGGGAACAACAGAAAGAAAGAGGGGAAAACAATCCGGAGAGGGTCAAAGTGATGCAGGGAGGGAAGACAATGGAAGGAGTTGACAGAGAAAGAAAAAAAGAGAGAAAGAGAAAAGCAAATGGCAAAAGAGATGGATGTGGAGAATGTGCTGGTGACATTGGGACCTCACACTGGTGCTGCCGATGCAGCAGCCGGCCGGCCGGCCGCTACAACAGACCTCCGCTGGCCGGCCGGCCGCTACAACAGACCTCCGCTGGCCGGCCGGCCGCTACAACAGACCTCCGCTGGCTGGCCGGCCCCTACAACAGACCTCCGCTGGCCGGCCGGCCGCTACAACAGACCTCCGCTGGCCGGCCGGCCGCTACAACAGACCTCCGCTGGCCGGCCGGCCCCTACAACAGACCTCCGCTGGCCGGCCGGCCCCTACAACAGACCTCCGCTGGCCGGCCGGCCCCTACAACAGACCTCCGCTGGCCGGCCGGCCCCTACAACAGACCTCCGCTGGCTGGCTGACTGCTTCAATAGACCTCCACTGGCTGGCCGGCCCCTACAACAGACCTCCACTGGCTGATGTCGTAGAAATATTGGTCCAATAATATTTCTCAGATACCGGAACTTGTGAATTCAAAAGAGACTTTATTACAAAGTAACAAGCCGAGCTGGTCCATGGATCAACTGTCTTCCCAGCCTCGGCACACTCCTTTTATACAGTTTTCATCCTTAAATCACATAGTTACTCCTCTTTATGTTAATGATCAATTATTTTTTGCTTCGCGCCACTATTGTTCCCACACCCTAAATTCTTCTTTGAGGCAGGCTTTTTCCCGCCTCAACAAATCACTGAACCAATTATATTTGTGGCGCAACTGACAGTTTGGTTTTAAAAATTATAGGGGCCTCTACCAGGTTGCAGTCACAAGTAAATTCATTATATAGATTATATCAGCACCCACCAGGCTATAGTCATAAGTACATTCATTTTTTTATTATGACATTTCTTATCCAGGCATGCATCTGGATTACAATGGGTGTCTATTTCTTTTGTATATTGGCTTTTTTTATGCTATACAGGTGTGGTTACAGGTTCCTTTAAAGCTTTTAATGATTCTGTTTCATTACATCATTATTTCACAATATGCTACTGAAAAATCATCATACTGACTGACTGCTTCAATAGACCTCCACTGGCTGGCTGACTGCTTCAATAGACCTCCACTGGCTGGCTGACCGCTTCAATAGACCTCCACTGGCTGGCTGACTGCTTCAATAGACCTCCACTGGCTGGCTGTCCGCTTCAATAGACCTCCACTGGCTGGCTGACTGCTTCAATAGACCTCCACTGGCTGGCTGTCCGCTTCAATAGACCTCCACTGGCTGGCTGACTGCTTCAATAGACCTCCACTGGCTGGCTGTCCGCTTCAATAGACCTCCACTGGCTGGCTGTCCGCTTCAATAGACCTCCACTGGCTAGCTGGCTGACCGCTTCAATAGACCTCCACTGGCTGGCTGTCCGCTTCAATAGACCTCCACTGGCTGGCTGTCCGCTTCAATAGACCTCCACTGGCTGGCTGACCGCTTCAATAGACCTCCACTGGCTGGCTGACCGCTTCAATAGACCTCCACTGGCTGGCTGACCGCTTCAATAGACCTCCACTGGCTGGCTGACCGCTTCAATAGACCTCCACTGGCTGGCTGACCACTTCAATAGACCTCCACTGGCTGGCTGACCGCTTCAATAGACCTCCACTGGCTGGCTGACTGCTTCAATAGACCTCCACTGGCTGGCTGACCGCTTCAATAGACCTCCACTGGCTGGCTGACCGCTTCAATAGACCTCCACTGGCTGGCTGACCACTTCAATAGACCTCCACTGGCTGGCTGACCGCTTCAATAGACCTCCACTGGCTGGCTGACCGCTTCAATAGACCTCCACTGGCTGGCTGACCGCTTCAATAGACCTCCACTGGCTGGCTGTCCGCTTCAATAGACCTCCACTGGCTGACCGCTTCAATAGACCTCCACTGGCTGGCTGACCGCTTCAATAGACCTCCACTGGCTGGCTGACCGCTTCAATAGACCTCCACTGGCTGGCTGACCGCTTCAATAGACCTCCACTGGCTGGCTGACCACTTCAATAGACCTCCACTGGCTGGCTGACCGCTTCAATAGACCTCCACTGGCTGGCTGACTGCTTCAATAGACCTCCACTGGCTGGCTGACCGCTTCAATAGACCTCCACTGGCTGGCTGACCGCTTCAATAGACCTCCACTGGCTGGCTGACCACTTCAATAGACCTCCACTGGCTGGCTGACCGCTTCAATAGACCTCCACTGGCTGGCTGACCGCTTCAATAGACCTCCACTGGCTGGCTGACCGCTTCAATAGACCTCCACTGGCTGGCTGACCGCTTCAATAGACCTCCACTGGCTGGCTGACTGCTTCAATAGACCTCCACTGGCTGGCTGACCGCTTCAATAGACCTCCACTGGCTGGCTGACCACTTCAATAGACCTCCACTGGCTGGCTGACCACTTCAATAGACCTCCACTGGCTGGCTGACCGCTTCAATAGACCTCCACTTTCTTCTTACTCGCTTGCTGTGTGTTCATCCACGTTACTTACTCACCTCCTCTGGTTTCCCTCCCTTCTACATCAGTCCATTCTTCTCCCATCCATCACTCAATACCTCAGCACTTCTTCACCCTCTCCATATGGTTCCAATACCTCTGGTGTACACCCTGCAACCTCCACACAACTCTCTCCCCTTAAAAAGATCTAGTGTCATTAGCTAGACCAACTGTTCACTTCCAAAACAGACTCATTAATATGATTTATCCTGCAGTTAAACCATGAGGGAGAAGAGAGAAGGAAAAAAACAAGCTAACAAACAAGCCCGGAGAGTGCGGAGTGAACGCTGGTCGCCTGGGTGTACGAGGGAGCTCACTGCGCAATACACACACACTTAACACTAACAGAACAGTGACCCATCTGGCCCACTAGACTTCTCACTCCTGCTCGCTTCCCTGACCTTCGGACACTCAACAGCTAGACAATTAAGGAGCGGCGGGCAATGTCTCATGGGGCTTGCAGCAATTATCAGAGCAGTTTAATAACCATGCTGTTACTCTGTGCCATTACTCTGCCAAGAGAATTTTAGATTCTTCTAATGTAAAACTATAAAAAAAGACAACGTATGACAAAACAAAAAAGGTGAGGAAAAATATTCATACACCATCTGTTTCCAGATCCCTCTTGAGCAAGGCTGATTCCGATTCCATCTCAGCTTCAGAAACTTTTACAATAACTAGCGTTTCAAAAATACTCCAACATCACCCGCACCGCAGCTGCCCGTTGCTTCAGAGGCTGGAAATTGACTTTACAAGCACTCTGTCAGAAAGCAGCTTTCCTGACACCTGCATTCATCCATCAATCCAAGCCAGCCATAGATCAGCTGCCCGCTTCTGGCAGCCAGCCATGCCAATTAGCTGCTGGGGTGAGACAACCGCGCCCGCCACTGCCCGTGCCAGCCACAGGTCCTGCCAATTAGGCCTGACCTCTGTCTGACCAAATACTGGCGCTGACACATTGGCACTGCGTGTGGGCATCACAGTCTGGATGTCTGGATGGACCAGGGCAGAGTGGGCAGTAAGTAATGGCTAGTCAACAGGCACTCCCAGAGAGAGAATGTGGCACACACACAGCAGGGATTCATATCCTTTGATTGGATGTCAGTTGCCTATTAGCGCTACCACACACACACACACACTTTCGGACTCCAACACATAAAGCCTTGGTGAGTCCCCCAGATAAAGAGAGGCAGGTTTGCAGATGAGCAGCACCTCCAGTGGCAGGGGAATGAGACAGACTGACTGGCTTCTGAAGGACACACTGCTAACATGACTGACCCCTAAAGCCAAGGACACACTGCTAACATGACTGACCCCTAAAGCCAAGGACACACGGCTAACATGACTGACCCCTAAAGCCAAGGACACACTGCTAACATGACTGACAGCGAAAACCAAGGACACACTGCTAACATGACTGACAGCGAAAACCAAGGACACACTGCTAACATGACTGACCCCTAAAACCAAGAACACACGGCTAACATGACTGACCCCTAAAGCCAAGGACACACTGCTAACATGACTGACTAAACCTAACTCCAGATGTTAGCTCACAAGGTTAAGGAATATTCAGTTGAAGAGGTTTCTGAAAGAGACATATATTCTCATCTAGGGACACAGAACTAACTAGCATAGAACCAAATATAGCACACCCCTTTCCATTTATGATGACAGTGTCACAAGACAGACTATATTCTATTGGATGCCGAGCAGACTTGCCTCTCGTATTACACTATGTAGTAGTAGTCTTCTTCCCCTGTTTATCTGACTCCAAACTAAAGACACGAAGGAGGATTCTTCCCCTGTTTATCTGACTCCAAACTAAAGACACGGAACGGAGGAGGATTCTTCCCCTGTTTATCTGACTCCAAACTAAAGACACGGAGGAGGATTCTTCCCCTGTTTATCTGACTCCAAACTAAAGACACGGAACGGAGGAGGATTCTTCCCCTGTTTATCTGACTCCAAACTAAAGACACGGAGGAGGATTCTTCCCCTGTTTATCTGACTCCAAACTAAAGACACGGAACGGAGGAGGATTCTTCCCCTGTTTATCTGACTCCAAACTAAAGACACGGAGCTGGATTCTTCCCCTGTTTATCTGACTCCAAACTAAAGACACTGAGCTGGATTCTTCCCCTGTTTATCTGACTCCAAACTAAAGACACGGAGGTGGATTCGCTTCATGGATTTCTCTTGCTCCCTGGTGGAATCTTTTTATTTTGTTGAAAAAAGGGGAGGCTGTTTTTCAAATGCCACCTACAAGTCCATCCAATTCAAAACCCAGCAAGTCTCCTCTAATACCTGGGAAATTAAATTGTGGTGCATTATCAGCAGGGCCCAGTAGGCTGTATGTACAACGCAACAGCATTTGAAGTACACGTTTGTGCAAAGGGGACATTTGCTGGAGACGGCACTTTTTCTAAGGAAGAGAGGGAAGGAGAGAAAGAGGAAGGGGAAGAGAGAAGAGTGGGAGAGGGGTGGTGGTTGTGTAAGCTTAACGGAAGTCATTTTCAGGCCAGCCGAGCATCAAATGAAGACAGTTTAACTGGAGCATAGGTAGATTTTACGCTGGCAGAGAGAGAAGATGGGCTTGAGGGAGACTGAGGGAGAGCAGTCGTCACGCGTTACATTAAACCCCACTGTTAACTAGAAAGAAAGGACGTCATGCCAACTCACATTAAAGCCTGGTTATATTGATAGGGCAGACAAACAAAGACAGAGATTTAACCTGGCTACCGCTTCAGACTGCCATTATATCATCAGACTGCCATCATCAAGATAATAAGATATAGATAACTATGACAACAGTAATTGTGGTCCATTCAGTTAAAGTGGGAGGATAAACAACAGGAGTGTATAATTGGATGCAACATATGAGATGGGATAACAATCCACAGGCTTGGAGGTCCATTCTGTTTCTGTTCAGAGGAGCCTTCAAATAACAGTCTAGAAATCAACAACCGTTTGTTCTTCACGTCACAAAAAGCAATGCGACCGGTAACGGAGTTATGAAAAAAACAAAACACCTGCTGCTATTCCACCGACTTCTTAACAGAAGTGAAGAAAGGGCGGCCATTTTACACTCTAAGCGTATATTTTAAAAGGAGGACTTTTTTGAGGGGGACTCTGACAAATCCGCCACTGTGGACCGTGGAGCTCAAGATGGATGACTCTGGGTTTGATTGAAATGTCTGCCTTGGGGTTGAGCCTGTGTCTGGACTGGAATGGTGTGGCTCGTGATTGATTGGCTGTTCTGAGAGTTTTCGACTCCGGAGGGCAAGAATCGTTGAAAAGCAAAAAGGGATGGAGAAGTCTATGATTTCATTGTAGAGCAGACACACGGACGGACATGCAGACTGTGACTGTGTCTGGTGGCCTATGTCATACGTCAATGTCCTTTTCTCTTCCTCATTGGTTACCATTCACAGCATGATTAGACTAGACTGAAGTGGATTAGCCTAACATTCACACTGCTACTGGTCAGGAAGTACTGTGCTGCTTTGCTTAAAGCTTACACCGGCATTATTCATATTCAAATCAGCGAGATTAATAATGATGTGTTTTTTGTGTGGAACTTAACCCATCATTCCTTCAGGACTGAGATACGAACCATCCAATGGCTGCAACATTCTCCACTTGAATAACATACCGGTAACTCATCAACAACAACAAACGGGACTGTTATGAAGTGCTTTTGTTATGAAATATTCATTTCTGTCGAGAGAAAAACATCCCATCAAGAAACGCACGTCCTTTGAACCCCTCCATTACGTCCGGTTATAGAAGCCTGTACTACAGTTTAAGTGTTTTTTCTATAATGAAACCCCTTCTATCCACGTTGCCTCCAACCTTTACACACACATCCGCCTGAGTGGCAGAACACACGTGAGCCTTCACACAGGGGCATGTTCCCCAGCTATAGGACTGGTACATACGGCTGCTGCCTGCTGAGAGAACAATAAACAATGCTTAGCGCTCCCTAGTTTAAATGACCGTGGCAGCACCTTAGGGCAGGGGTGTCAAACTCCTTCCATAGGGGAGTATCTGCTGTTTTTAGTTTTTTCCTTTAAATTTGTGTCCAATTAAAGACCCAGACAACCAGGCGAGAGGGCTTCCTAACTAATCAGTGACCTTAACAGATCAATCAAAGACAAGAGAGGAGTAAAAACATGCAGACACTCGGCTCTCCGTGGAATGAGTTTGACACCTGTGCCTTAGGGGAATACAGTTACACAAGGGAAGCAGCGAGAAGTGGGAAGTCAGGGGGAAACGTCTTATTAACGTCGCAGGAGCAGGAGGAATGGGTTTTATTAACGTCGCAGGGGGGAACGTCTTATTAACGTCGTAGGAGCAGGAGGAACGGGTTTTATTAACGTCGCGGGGGGAACGTCTTATTAACGTCGTAGGAGCAGGAGGAATGGGTTTTATTAACGTCGCAGGGGGGAACGGGTTTTATTAACGTCGCAGGGGGGAACAGGCTTTATTAACGTCGTAGAAGAGGGGGAACAGGCTTTATTAATGTCGTAGAAGAGGGGGAATGGGCTTTATTAACGTCGCAGAAGAGGGGGAATAGGCTTTATTAATGTCGTAGAAGAGGGGCAATGGGCTTTATTAACGTCGCAGGGGGGAATGGGCTTTATTAACGTTGTAGAAGAGGGGGAACGGGCTTTATTAACGTCGTAGAAGAGGGGGAATGGGCTTTATTAACGTCGTAGGGGGGGAATGGGCTTTATTAACGTCGCAGGGGGGAATGGGCTTTATTAACGTCGTAGAAGAGGGGGAACGGGCTTTAATAACGTCGTAGAAGAGGGGGAATGGGCTTTATTAACGTCGTAGAAGAGGGGGAATGGGCTTTAATAATGTCGTAGAAGAGGGTGAATGGGCTTTATTAACGTCGTAGGGGGAACGGGGTTTATTAACGTCGTAGAAGAGGGGGAACGGGCTTTATTAACGTCGTAGGGGGAATAGTATAGACTAGTGGGAATAGTATAGACTAGTGGGAATAGTATAGGTGTGTGATAATGCGCTGACGCAGATCCTCAAGTCTGTGTACTGGACTACGTAGAGATACTGTGGGTTGAACATATGATACAGGCAGCACAGAGGTCTAAAGAAAAACACAACAAATACTTTGAGTTTGGAAGTCAACATCCAGTCAACCTCCAAATCACACAACTCTATAGTCATAAATTATTCTTAGTCACAAGGCGTATGGCTATCAATGTTAGAAATAAAACAGGAACATCCAGGCTACTAGCCTATACAGCCTTGTGTGTGTGTATGTGTGTGTCCACTCAGGCTTAAATGGCCATCGAGACAATTCCCCTGGAAGGCCGCGTAATTGGTGGCTAATGCCATGGCGGTGTTGCCATTACAGGATGGCGTGGGGAGCATGCGAGCACAGTACACCTCTACCACTGTGTGTGATGTACCGGGGGTTCTATAGGGCCCTGCTGCCGTGGCGACGTGACATGCATCCTGATGAGAAGACCAATCAATACCTCGTAGAATCAGGAGACTGAGGAGAGAAAACACAACAACTAGCGCTTTCTTCTACCGCTCCAGCCTGACTTATGTAGAGCTTATGTAGGCTAGCCTCTATACCCGGGCCTTACTTATTCACCTGCACTCCTCTTCCTCCACTCTGTTTCTCTTCAACCACTATCTTCTTCACCTGCTCTCCTCTTCCTACACTCTGTTTCTCTTCATCCTCTCTTATTCACCTGCACTCCTCTTCCTACACTCTGTTTCTCTTCATCCTATCTTATTCACCTGCTCTCCTCTTCCTCCACTCTGTTTCTCTTCATCCTCTCTTATTCACCTGCTCTCCTCTTCCTCCACTCTGTTTCTCTTCATCCACTATCTTATTCACCTGCTCTCCTCTTCCCATCCCCTCTTCATCCTCTATCACCTAGTATTCCAATCACTCCCCTTACAACCAGTTTCACTGACATTCCTCCATGGAATAAATCCAGCCTCTCTCTGGTTATATGCTGTGACCCTGTAGCACAGTATTTTCTTCCCAAGACTTAACAATAAGACCAAGGTGTTTCTTTATAATTGGGAAGAAAATACACTTTCTGTAATAGCAAAGCATCACTTTTTGTAGATCCAGGGACAGGCTTGCTAAGAACCAAATCCCACAACAGCGTACGGGTTGCAGCCTTGCAGTGGTGTGGGCTTATAGAGAAGACATTTAAAGCTTCTCTATCCGGTAATGTAGCACAGGATCCTCTAGCTCAGTGGCTCCCAACCTTGTCCTTTCTAGGGACCCCCAAATCACCATCAAAAGCTCGAGGACCACCATTCACATAGTGGCTGAATTGTTTCACATTAAACATCTTAGCGGTCAAATTTAGACCTCATGTTATCGGTGAATGTAGCAGATGAAATATATTACAGATGGATGTTTGTATTGGGAAAAGTAATGTAAAACTGTTTATAACAGGCTGAAAACCACTGCTCTGGCTGAATGTAAAAATGGTGGCTCCATAGGAACACCATGAATGATCAAGCTGGGCTTTATCAATGACCAGAGAGCATTGATTTGATAAATGTGCTCTGCTAAGTGCAGGGCGGTGGTACGGCAAATGACTTCACAAATCATCTCTGAAAGCACCATTTAGGCTGCAACGTGGGCTTAGTACAGCAACCATGCTGCTCCCAAGGGCCCGTTTTCAAATCCTTTGCGACAATTTTACATTTCCCATTACAAACGCGTTACGTAGTGTCCGTGTCGTGCGATGTAAAGGTGACACACTGATTGACCCATGTTGGAACGATACATATACACAGTTAGGGGTCATCACCAAAGCGTTTCACGTGCTCCATGTGTAAATGTAGCTTGTATCTATGCCAACCTCATATTTAAAATGTCTACAGAGAAATACATTATTCAGAGTGTCTGTACATTATTCTGAATATCAATCATGAAGTCAGAGTGAACATACTTCTGTAATGAAACTGCTTATTTTTTCCCCATTTTAAAGCACTGTGCTACTTCAAAGACAGTTGGGGAAGTGTCTTGGCGGCTGAAGAGAGACTGGTAGATTCCCAAATGACACCCTATTCCCTTTCTACTGCACTACTTGTGACAAAAGCAGGGCACTAGAAAGGGAATATGGTGCCAATTGGGACGTAGCCAATGAGGAGAGAGAGACAGCCGTCCCAGAGTTAACACCGAAAAATGACAATGAGGGGAGAAGGCGGGCGCCTAGGCTGTCTTTTAAAGGGAAAAGTCCATTTCCAGTTGAAAAGAACAGCGGGCATATGAGAGGACTGACAGCCTTGACAATTACATGAGTAAAATAGGCGCAGACTCGGTGATAACCCCTCGGATTCTATTAAACTCCAGAACTCTAAATGAATTCTCAAACAGGGAAATCATCACACGCTTTCTGCTAAAAGAACAGACTTTCCCTCCTCTTCTGCTCTTTACTCCAGTGTGAGAGAGAGACAGAAACAGAAGTGTAAAAAATAATGTTGTCTGTGTGCAAATATCTGTGAGTGTCTGTGTGTGTGTGTGTGCTCAATTTGCATGTACCCACTCATTTTAACACCCAGCTCCAGTCTCCTGGGACACCCAGCTCCAGTCTCCTGGGACACCCAGCTCCAGTCTCCTGGGACACCCAGCTCCAGTCTCCTGGGACACCCAGCTCCAGTCTCCTGGGACACCCAGCTCCAGTCTCTTGGGGGGAGCGTGTTAAAAGATGGTAAAGGCCCAGGGTTAACCTTGGAGCCAGTAAAATAGTTTTAAACTGTCTCTCTGTATTACTGCCACTGCTGTGACCTGTACTACAAGGACTGCTGCTGGTGTGACCTGTACTACAAGGACTGCCGCCGCTGTGACCTGTACTACAAGGACTGCCGCTGCTGTGACCTGTACTACAAGGACTGCCGCTGCTGTGACCTGTACTACAAGGACTGCCACTGCTGTGACCTGTACTACAAGGACTGCCGCTGCTGTGACCTGTACTACAAGGACTGCCGCTGCTGTGACCTGTACTACAAGGACTGCCGCTGCTGTGACCTGTACTACAAGGACTGCCGCTGCTGTGACCTGTACTACAAGGACTGCCGCTGCCGCGACCTGTACTACAAGGACTGCCACTGCTGTGACCTGTACTACAAGGACTGCCGCTGCCGCGACCTGTACTACAAGGACTGCTGCTGCTGTGACCTGTACTACAAGGACTGCCGCTGGTGTGACCTGTACTACAAGGACTGCCACTGCTGTGACCTGTACTACAAGGACTGCTGCTGCTGTGACCTGTACTACAAGGACTGCTGCTGCTGTGACCTGTACTACAAGGACTGCCGCTGCTGTGACCTGTACTACAAGGACTGCCACTGCTGTGACCTGTACTACAAGGACTGCCGCTGCTGTGACCTGTACTACAAGGACTGCCGCTGCTGTGACCTGCACTACAAGGACTGCCGCTGGTGTGACCTGTACTACAAGGACTGCCACTGCTGTGACCTGCACTACAAGGACTGCCGCTGGTGTGACCTGTACTACAAGGACTACCGCTGCTGTGACCTGTACTACAAGGACTGCCGCTGCCGCGACCTGTACTACAAGGACTGCCGCTGCCGCGACCTGTACTACAAGGACTGCCGCTGGTGTGACCTGTACTACAAGGACTGCCACTGCTGTGACCTGCACTACAAGGACTGCCACTGGTGTGACCTGTACTACAAGGACTGCTGCCGCTGTGACCTGTACTACAAGGACTGCCACTGGTGTGACCTGTACTACAAGGACTGCTGCCGCTGTGACCTGTACTACAAGGACTGCCGCTGCTGTGACCTGTACTACAAGGACTGCCACTGCTGTGACCTGTACTACAAGGACTGCCGCTGCTGTGACCTGTACTACAAGGACTGCCACTGCTGTGACCTGTACTACAAGGACTGCCGCTGCTGTGACCTGTACTACAAGGACTGCCACTGCTGTGACCTGTACTACAAGGACTGCCGCTGCTGTGACCTGTACTACAAGGACTGCCACTGCTGTGACCTGTACTACAAGGACTACCGCTGCTGTGACCTGTACTACAAGGACTGCCGCTGGTGTGACCTGTACTACAAGGACTGCCACTGCTGTGACCCGTTCTACAGTACAGTACAGGACAGAAGCATGTAACAGTACTGGTAACTTAACTTCTGTCAGATGTCATGTCTCACCTTGAACCTTAACCCAGAGCGCAGGTTTTTCCTCACTGATCATCTGGACAAATCACCATTTCACAGGTGTTCACATCTTGCGAATTTCAGAAGGGGAGGGGACATTTGGCCCACAGACTTGCCCAGAACTCGCAAAGAGAGGGAGGTGGAGCTACCGCCCTGCTTCCGTTCCCCATTGTAGTATCTTTTGGAACACGTTGGCCCCCAGAACTGGAGCCTTGCCAACTTGTTGTTGTAAACACATGCCAACTTGTTGTTGTAAACACATGCCAACTTGTTGTTGGCAGGGCTACAGTCCATATGACTGATCTGAGCTATCCGGACATTATTTTAACAGCACCAAGAGAGGACAGACACTTACATGGAGATACATGGCTGGTCCTATCCCTCCCTCCTTCCCTCCAAAAAAATCATTAAATTAAAGATGACAAAGAACAAAACAGCTCTCTTCACAGATGCTGAAGGCGTATAGAGTCCCCGCTCTTCCTCCCCACCTCCCTCACTTTTAAATTTTTTCGATTGGATCGTCGTTCCGAGCGAGGGATCCCTGATACACTCATCCTGCGGCGTGGTGGAATCGCGGCACGCCATGGCGTCTCGGCCCCCCAAAATGATTCATTTTTCTATTACAGCAATGAGCGTGTGAAATGAGCTATATAATCAATAGCGTAGGTTTGTAAACAGGGCCCGTTCTCCGGGGAGCGTGTTGTGCATGTGTGTGTGTGTGCGCTGGTTGTGAGAGAATCTGTTGGCTGTCAAGGCAATGCAGGGATGACGCTGGTCTTGCTATATGTTTACAAGGGCTATTTACAGCAAATAAAGCCATAACTCTCTAAAATGAGGGTGGCTTTCTCAGACACAACATCATAAAGGAAATAAGGGGACAGTGAAATATAAGAAGGCCCTGTAGGAAGATCAATTTCAGTTTAACCTAATCATATAGTCGTGATCATCACAATGATATGGTGGAAGTGAAACCCCTCATTTCTCAGGTCTCTGAGGGGCTAGCGCGTGTGTGTATGTTCGTTCATGTGTGTCTAAGAATAATCAATCATTTGGCGGGGGCTTATATTTGTCCTGTTACACATTTGTATTAGTGTGTAATGCAAATGCTCTTATTGCGTGTGTGTGTGTGTGTGTGTGTAAGGGGTCACACAGGTCAGACGGCTCTATAGACTTCAGTTCACGGCTATGCTCACACACCCGAGACATGTGTCACCGCTCCAGTCGTGACCTGTCAATTACCACATATGGATGTGTGTGTGTGTGTGTGTGTTTAACCAATGATGGAAGGGAGCAATATTTCATATGAAAGAAGTGTCATTTCTATGCATTCAAGCTAGAATACAAAAATACATGACTGGTTCCTGCTAAACTGCCCAATTAACAGTGCAGCCATTTAAATTCTAACCTCCTGTACCTCTTCCTGTCCTCAGAAGAGTATTAACAGCACTGCAAGACATTTGCTAGTAGTTTCAACAGAAGTTATATGAAGGGCACAGCTCCAAGATCCAGACAAAATGTGAATATCATCTGCAGATGAAAAGCTAAAAAGTGGTAAAACTGGGAAATGTTGAAATGTAGCCGACGGGTCATGTTTCAGTGGAGTACGGTATAGCATTAGAACAAGATGTATTACAGATACTAAGATAATACTATATAGTCCTCATGTTTCAGTGGAGTACGGTATAGCATTAGAACAAGATGTTTTACAGATACTAAGATAATACTATATAGTCCTCATGTTTCAGTGGAGTACGGTATAGCATTAGGATGCCCAGCAGAACAAGATGTTTTACAGATACTAAGATAATACTATATAGTCCTCATGTTTCAGTGGAGTACGGTATAGCATCAGAACAAGATGTTTTACAGATACTAAGATAATACTATATAGTCCTCATGTTTCAGTGGAGTACGGTATAGCATTAGAACAAGATGTATTACAGATACTAAGATAATACTATATAGTCCTCATGTTTCAGTGGAGTACGGTATAGCATTAGAACAAGATGTTTTACAGATACTAAGATAATACTATATAGTCCTCATGTTTCAGTGGAGTACGGTATAGCATTAGAGCAAGATGTTTTACAGATACTAAGATAATACTATATAGTCCTCATGTTTCAGTGGAGTACGGTATAGCATTAGAACAAGATGTTTTACAGATACTAAGATAATACTATATAGTCCTCATGTTTCAGTGGAGTACGGTATAGCATTAGAACAAGATGTTTTACAGATACTAAGATAATACTATATAGTCCTCATGTTTCAGTGGAGTACGGTATAGCATCAGAACAAGATGTTTTACAGATACTAAGATAATACTATATAGTCCTCATGTTTCAGTGGAGTACGGTATAGCATTAGGATGCCCAGCAGAACAAGATGTTTTACAGATACTAAGATAATACTATATAGTCCTCATGTTTCAGTGGAGTACGGTATAGCATCAGAACAAGATGTTTTACAGATACTAAGATAATACTATATAGTCCTCATGTTTCAGTGGAGTACGGTATAGCATCAGAACAAGATGTTTTACAGATACTAAGATAATACTATATAGTCCTCATGTTTCAGTGGAGTACGGTATAGCATTAGAACAAGATGTTTTACAGATACTAAGATAATACTATATAGTCCTCATGTTTCAGTGGAGTACGGTATAGCATTAGAACAAGATGTATTACAGATACTAAGATAATACTATATAGTCCTCATGTTTCAGTGGAGTACGGTATAGCATCAGAACAAGATGTTTTACAGATACTAAGATAATACTATATAGTCCTCATGTTTCAGTGGAGTACGGTATAGCATTAGAGCAAGATGTTTTACAGATACTAAGATAATACTATATAGTCCTCATGTTTCAGTGGAGTACGGTATAGCATTAGAACAATATGTTTTACAGATACTAAGATAATACTATATAGTCCTCATGTTTCAGTGGAGTACGGTATAGCATCAGAACAAGATGTTTTACAGATACTAAGATAATACTATATAGTCCTCATGTTTCAGTGGAGTACGGTATAGCATCAGAACAAGATGTTTTACAGATACTAAGATAATACTATATAGTCCTCATGTTTCAGTGGAGTACGGTATAGCATTAGAACAAGATGTTTTACAGATACTAAGATAATACTATATAGTCCTCATGTTTCAGTGGAGTACGGTATAGCATTAGAACAAGATGTTTTACAGATACTAAGATAATACTATATAGTCCTCATGTTTCAGTGGAGTACGGTATAGCATTAGAACAAGATGTTTTACAGATACTAAGATAATACTATATAGTCCTCATGTTTCAGTGGAGTACGGTATAGCATTAGAACAAGATGTTTTACAGATACTAAGATAATACTATATAGTCCTCATGTTTCAGTGGAATACGGTATAGCATTAGAACAAGATGTTTTACAGATACTAAGATAATACTATATAGTCCTCATGTTTCAGTGGAGTACGGTATAGCATTAGGATGCCCAGCAGAACAAGATGTTTTACAGATACTAAGATAATACTATATAGTCCTCTGTTTTGGTTATGGGATGGTCCCACCTATGAGGAGCACAGTGATCATCACTCTGGTTACAGAGGGAAATGAGCTGCCATCAGGGACATTACAGTCATCAACCCCTAGCTAGTGGGTGTACAGGCATTTGTTCCAGCCCAGCACTAAAACACGTAATTCACCTAATCAACATCTGGTCTTGATGACTGTGAAAGTCAGTGTTCGTGCTGGGCTGAGACTGGAACAAAACCAATTGACGAAGGGGGGGGGTTGAGAAACGGTTGGAGGGGGTTAGGGACTTACGTAAAGCTGGGTGCGTAGCCTCTCGTCCTCAGCGCTGACCTTCTCTCTCATGACAGCTTGCGTCAGGGTATTATGGGTCGTGGCTCTCTCCAGCTCAAGGATACGACCCACCTCATCCTTCACACTGGCCTGGGCCTCAGCAAAGGATGCAGCATGGACCTTCTCCTCCTCCAGCCTGACAGAGACAGACAGTTAACATTTACAACACTAGACAGACAAAGGACAGATGCACATAAGCATACGCAAGCAGACACGTACACACACACACACGATATACACACAAACCTCAAGTTTATGAAAACTGAAAAGTAGTGTGTGTAATTATTAATTATAATTTTGCTGAGTTTGATAGTCACATTGTTTCTTGTAAGTGAATATCTCAGGAATAGTTAAACGAGTTGTCAGGACTATAATAATTGGTATCACATTAAATAAGAGCTCATCAGGAAATGTCCTCTGTAGTGACCACCCAGATGCCATAACTATGTTATTCACCTAAATGAAACATTAGTTCCATAAATGAGCCTTTTAGCCCATACGTGTCCTCTATGACTTGGACGTTATGGTGAACACTCACTAGTCTTTCCCTCTCATTTTAGTAGATGTACTTTGCCGTAATGATCAGATCACACCATGCAACGAGGGATGTAGCCGACAGTCAGAGAGGGAAAATGGACAGTGTTGATAGGCAGGTGAACTGTCCAAAGGGGTTACAAGGTAAAAGTGGGAGGCGGGATTAGGTTGTCTCCTGTCCTCCTTGCTCCTTGCTCAGAAAAGAAGGCAACTTCATAACATAAAATGTACTGTATATACCATATCAAATAATCAATTGTACTTCCCGAATGTAGTATTTTAGCTGTGACAGAACGTACATGTTTTCTTGTAGATTTGCGTTATTCCACAAAGTTCTATCAGGTGCTGCAGTGAGTGGGAGGGGGCTGTATAACCACGTGACGCAGCTCTACCTCACTCTCCAGTCCAATGAGTCAGAGGGGTTTAGGAACAGGCACATTTTGCCGTTATTCCCCTTTAAATCCACAAGCTGGTCTTGTGGTTTGCCAGCTGGCAGAAAGAGGGCGACATTGAAGACTTGAAAATGACAAAGGGTAAAAAGACAGGTTATGTCAGAAGATGATCAATTGAAGTTTGAAAGCTATGACGCAGTAGGTTTTTCTAACCAAGTCTGGCTTTGCTTTGAAATGCCTCAAAGCCCTAAGTTTGGAGATTAATTTAGACGTGACACTTTCCTGCGGAAACCCCCCCGGACATATTTACATAGGAAGAGTGTAGTGTTATTTTGAGATGGTAAACCTGCACACACTTCCCACCAGGCAGTTGGAACGATGCAACTTTTTGAAGCGTCACTAGGCATTAGATTCTTATAGTTGCCTGGCAACACGTTCATCGCTACACTGCGCTGGTGTGATTGGTGAAGGAAGGTCCCTGAACAGTGAGATCCAAACTGTTCCTCTGTTTAGAATCAAACACGCCAGCCTAATATACAGTGCATTCATAAAGTATTCAGACCCCTTGACTTTTTCCACATTTTGTTAGGTAACAGCCTTATTCTAAAATGTATTACATAGATTTTTTTCCCCCTCATCAATCTACACACAATACCTCATAATGACAAAGTAAAACCTTTTTGGGGGACATTTATGCAAATGTATTCAAAAATAAATCATTTACACAAGTATTCAGACCCTTTAGTCAGTACTTTTTGAAGCACCTTTGGCAGCGATTACAGCCCGAGTCTTCTTGGGTATGACGCTACAAGCTTGGGACATCTGTATTTGGGGAGTTTCTCCCATTCTTCTCTGCAGATCCTCTCAAGCTCTGTCAGGCTGGATGGGGAGCGTTGCTGCACAGATATTTTCAGGGTTCTCCAGAGATGTTCGATCGTGTTCAAGTCCGGGTTCTGGCTGGGCCACTCAAGGACATTCAGAGACTTGTCCTAAAGCCACTCCTGAGTTGTGTTGGCTGTGTGCTTAAGGTCATTGTCCGGTTGGAAGGTGAACCTTTGCCCAAGTCTAAGGTCCTGAGCACTCTGGAGTGGGCTGTCATGTTCCTTTTACTGAGGAGGGGCGTCCGTCTGGCAACTATACCATAAAGGCCTGATTGATGGAGTGCTGCAGAGATGGTTGTCTTTCTGGAAGGTTCTGCCATCTCCACAGAGGAACTCTGGAGCTCGGTCAGAGTGACCATTGGGTTGTTGGTCTCCTCCCTGACCAAGGCCCTTCTCCCCTGATTGCTCAGTTTGGCCGGGCGGCCAGATCTAGGAAGAGTCTTGGTGGTTCCAAACTTCTTCCACTTACGAATGATGGAGGCCCCTGTGTTCTTGGTGACCTTCAATAATGCAGTAATGTATTGGTACCCTTCCCCAGATCTGTTCCTCGACACAATCCTGTCTCGGAGCTCTACGGACAATTCCTTTGACCTCATGGCATGGTCTTTGCTCTGACATGTACAGTCAACTGTGGGACCTTATATAGACAGGTGTGTGCCTTTCCAAATCAAGTTAATTTACCACAGACTCCAATCAAGTTGTAGAAACATCAAGGATGCTCAATGGAAACAGGATGCACCTGAGCTCAATTTCAAGTCTCATACCAAAGGGTCTGAATACTTATATAAATAAGGTATTTCTGTTCCAATACATTTGCAAAAAAATGTTAATACGGTTTTCACTTTGTCATTATGGGGGATTGTGTGTAGATTGATTACATAATTTTTTCTCATCCATTTCAGAATAAGGCTGTAACGTAACAAAATGTGGAATAAAGGGTCTGAATACTTTCAGAAGGCACTGGAAGTGAAGTAAAGACACACTGAACCACTGAGGAGAAATGTGGGTGTAATTAGCCTACAATACTGTCTGAGGAAATATATCAAATCAACTACGTTGACCTACGCTCTAAAATAGAACTTAAACTATTCTATGGCTGAAACAGTAACAGGAAGGCTAGAAATCACAGCTAGATGGGTGGTCCGATAGTGATCAACCAAAATTAAAATAACATTCCTATGACCACCAGTCCACAACAACCCATCATTAAACTGATAGACGAATCAAACAGTTCATCATCCACCACTAAGACCTTCTATAGGTTGACTGGCCCTGGGTGAAATGGCCCAATATACAGCTGATGTTTGGTCTGCTACCTCTGATGTCAGAGAGCAGAGGGGAGCAGGGGTGACGTGCAATGTTTTTCAGAGTGAAGCAGAGCGAGAGGGGGAAGAAGAGAGAGTCTAGCCATGTCCAGTCTCGCAGTCCACTGAGCTGCACATGTCAGCACTCTCCATCCATCATGGGCTCGCTCTCTCTCTCACACACACACACACACACACAGTAGAATAACATTCCTTTTCAAAAGATAAAAACATTCTGTATTCCATCTCTCCAGTGGAATAGTGAGTGAGCGTGCAGGTCTTCTGTGTGTGTGTTTACATGCCTGTCTGCCCGCGTGTTAGTGTCAGGTGTGTGTGTGCTCTGAGATCATCTATAATGGCCCCTTCCCTCCACCAGGTCCTACAGACCTTTGAAGACACTGAAGGAGCCCAGGGAGTCAGAGGAGATCGGGTTGAAAGCAGCTAAAGGAGCGGCCATTAGCCCTGGCCAACAACAGAGCAACTCAGACAAAAGACAAAAAGTCCACACCGTAACAATGAGAAGTAATGGGAGGGCCTTGCTGAGAAACAGCATCAAAGCAAAACCTTTAAAACCCACGCACACACCCTTAACAAGTGCAAACCCAAGCAAAACGGCTATCGCAGGGCAAGGTGCTATCTATCCACCTCACCTCTATTGCTTTCTGATCATTATTGTCCGTCTAGGGATATTGGACACATTTTTCATTCGCTGTGGAAGACTGGCAAGAGAGAAAGTGTGTGCGTGTGTGTACCTACCAGGGGGAAGGAATCATCTTCCCGGGAATAGGTGGATGCCTTCCCCCCTCCACATGTGGAGATAGAGAGACTATAATCTTTGGTTAAAGAACTGGGAGATTGGCTGTTTGGGGCTGGGTGTGTTTTTTGATGGCTCAGTGGTTTGATACTTGAAATAGGGCGAGGGTGTGTAAAAGAAGGTTATTGAGGGGTATCATCACTTTGGAGAGGACTGCATGTGCTCCTCAGCCACTCCAGAGAGGCACCCAAAACACAACACTCTGCTTTCAGCACGATGAAAGTGACCTTGAATAAGAAGTACTTCACTTTTGGTGACAGAGTAAAAAGTAGGAAAAATAAATTGCCGTCACAAATGTTATGGCGAGTCCTTAACGAGTCCTTAAAAAAAACAATTGACAGATGTTCAGTCAGTCTGAAGGTTGAGGGCATGAACATACAGTAGGTGTTGAGGTTAAGGCCAGGCAAACAGTGATCATGTTAGGTCAACATGTACTAAGGTCACCACTATATGGTAAGGTCAATTAACCCACCCATATTAACCCACTTCTCTGGTTAAAGACACACACCTCTATCAAATAACATATGGGTCAACAAACTGTTGAATTCCAAAATACTGTACGTCAGATCTACTCAAAGACCCCTCCCCCTTAAAATCTCAAAGTCTCCCCGCTCGCAGAGTTGTAGATATGGATTGTGGCAGTCTTGTGTAACGGTGCTGAGGTGTGCCCAGGGCCCAAACCAAACGCCTCTGAACAAAGAGGTTTAAAGGCACCATGCAATTTTAATGTGGGAATAATGTTGTTGAATGCTGGGGATGAATCATTGATGGGTTAGCCCCCCCCCACCCCAACTCCTAGGGGTAAAGGAGGCTATGGGGTGGGGTATAACCAGGTGATGGAGGGTAGAGGCTGGTATAACCAGGTGATGGAGGGTAGAGGCTGGTATAACCAGGTGATGGAGGGTAGAGGCTGGTATAACCAGGTGATGGAGGGTAGAGGCTGGTATAACCAGGTGATGGAGGGTAGAGGCTGGTATAACCAGGTGATGGAGGGTGGAGGCTGGTATAACCAGGTGATGGAGGGTGGAGGCTGGTATAACCAGGTGATGGAGGGTGGAGGCTGGTATAACCAGGTGATGGAAGGGGGAGGGTAGAGGCTGGTATAACCAGGTGATGGAGGGTGGAGGGTAGAGGCTGGTATAACCAGGTGATGGAGGGGGGAGGGTAGAGGCTGGTATAACCAGCTGATGGAGGGGGGAGGGTAGAGGCTGGTATAACCAGGTGATGGAGGGGGGAGGGTAGAGGCTGGTATAACCAGGTGATGGAGGGGGAGGGTAGAGGCTGGTATAACCAGGTGATGGAGGGGGGAGGGTAGAGGCTGGTATAATCAGGTGATGGAGGGGGGAGGGTAGAGGCTGGTATAACCAGGTGATGGAGGGTGGCTCCAGATACCTTATACCTTTCAGTCAGTCAGTGAAGTAGTACCACCTTTCTATAGGAGTTGAGCCCCTCTTACACCTGGCCAATGAGGACGCCTGGTGTGACCTGTACTGTACTAAGTCAGTGAAGTAGTACCACCTTTCTATAGGAGTTGAGCCCCTCTTACACCTGGCCAATGAGGACGCCTGGTGTGACCTGTACTGTACTAAGTCAGTGAAGTAGTACCACCTGTCTATAGGAGTTGAGCCCCTCTTACACCTGGCCAATGAGGATGCCTGGTGTGACCTGCACTGTACTAAGTCAGTGAAGTAGTAACACCTTTCTATAGGAGTGGAGCCCCTCTTACACCTGGCCAATGAGAACGCCTGGTGTGACCTGCACTGTACTAAGTCAGTGAAGTAGTAAAAACCTTTCTATAGGAGTTGAGCCCCTCTTACACCTGGCCAATGAGGCCGCCTGGTGTGACCTGCACTGTACTAAGTCAGTGAAGTAGTAACACCTTTCTATAGGAGTTGAGCCCCTCTTACACCTGGCCAATGAGGCCGCCTGGTGTGACCTGCACTGTACTAAAGCTAAGCTGCTTCTCTGACTATGCAGACAGGAAAAAAGCAAATGTGAATTCTAATTATACCTTTGTTTTCCGCTAAAGAAGCAAACACAAGGTACAAGCAGAAAATGCTATTAATGGACTGTGTTAGCGGGAGAGGGAAATCTTAACTCATTTGTATTGTTGTTTACAGAAATGACAATTAACTTGAGGGGAAAACACACTCCCCAGAGAGAGGCAGACAACATGAGGAAATGTATCAGGTGTGAGGGCATATAGGACCTGTGCTGCCTCATCCTAATGGTGAGCTGCTCTAGAGATTATGTGTAAGTAAAGAAATATATTTACTAGAGTGGACATACCCATTCAAAGTCAACATTCTATGATGAGTGGATTCCATTTCTAGGGTGACGCACTCCATAAGTGCAAGACATTTAATCACACAACCAGCCATGTGTCAAGTCATCCACATGTTGATAAGGCTACTAAGTTAATGGCGTGAATGCATCTCACCTCTGATAAAAGGGTAGTACTGAAAAGAAGGGAGAGAAAAGGCCTAGACAGTTGCTAGTGTGTGATACATCTTCACTTTCGTCTTGGCGTAATGTACCCAGCCGGTAAAACACTGGTATCCCTCTGGGACCGGTTCGTACATAAAACATCCTCCATTCAGACTGCAAAGGCATCCGTTTCCTCCTTAAGTAGTTTTAATAGCGTGCTGCTGGATTTTTTTTTGGGGGGGGGGGGGGGGGGGGGGTGCGTACTGTCTTCCTTAATAAAACAAAATGTTCAGATATATTCCGGAAGATGCACACTGCAGCAGTCTGTTGTTTACCCCTGGCTGAGCACAGGCACAACATCAGGAAGTAGCAGTAGCCACTCTAGCATGGTGGTGGAAAATTAGGTTTATTTTCCCATTTTTGTGGGAGGGAGCAAAGGAAATTAATAGAAGGAGGTGTGAGAGAGAGTGAGTGAGAGGTTCAGTTGGTAGAACATGGCGCTTGCAACGCCAGGGTTGTGGGTTCGATTCCCACAGCGAAACAGCATGAAAAATGTAGGCACTCACTGCTGTCAGTCGGATAAGAGCATAAGCTAAATGACTAAAATGTAAATGGAGAGAGAGAGGAGGAAGCGAACAAAACAGATATGTCCTCAGTCATTAAGAGTGATCTAAAATAGAGAAAGAAGTCCAAATGTCAAACTGGTTAAAGAGGAGAGACAGATGCTGGGAGAAGGTTAATGCTATCGCTGTATTATCAAGGAACAGTGGGAATATGAACCTCTGCCGTAGCAACACGCACCAATTACTAGCCAAACAAGGAGAGGGAGCCTAGCCAACAGGGTCATGGTAGAACAATTATTTGTATTTATTATGGATCCCCATTAGCTGTGCCAGCAGCTACTCTTCCTGGGGTCCAGCAAAATTAAGGCAGTTTACATTATTTGAAAACAATACTTTCACAGATTTCACAACACACTGTGTGCCCTCAGGACCCTTCTTCACCACTACCACATATCTACAGTACAAAATGTGTACATAGTGCGGCAGGTAGCCTAGTGGTTAGAGCGCTGTGCCAGTAACCGAAAGGCTGCTGGATCGAATCCCAGAGCTGACAAGGTAAAAATCTGTCGTTCTGCCCGACAAGGCACTGTTCCCCGGAAGGCCGTCATTGTAAATAGGAATTGGCTCTTAACTGACTTGCCTTGTTAAATATATATATTTTTAATGTTATCGTGCGTGTGTGTGTACACATGCATGTGTCTGTGGCTATGTTTGTGTTGCTTCACAGTCTCCGCTGTTCCATAAGGTGTGTTTTTATTTGAGGGGAAGTTCTGCTTTCTGAAGTTCCTCATGTGGCGTCTGTGATAGTGAAGTGTGTATGTACTAACACTAGAACCGCTGGGCCTCCTCTTCAAGCTAGTGAGTAGTCATTCTGACTGCAACATTCTAACACTAATTAATACATTTCATAAAGGCGATCACAAAAATGTTAATTTGGTTGTGTTTATGATGGTCTCAGGTAACATGAGAACAAAAGCATTTTCATTAGTTTATGTTGCTGTAGACTATATGTAAAACATGTCAATAATAAAACAAAAAATAATGAATCAAGGGTTCAATCAATTGTATTTTTGGAGGCTGTGTTACAACTATTAAACAGAAAGCATGTGTGCTGGATAGGGTTTCACATTTTGGGGAATAATCAGGAGGTGGAAACTTTCCGTGGGAATTAACGGGAATATATGCAAATTAATATTAATACCATTTAAAATGTTGATGTTTTTTTGCATTGTATATATTTACCATATCATATGGAGACAGAAACACAAACATTTAACCTTATCATAAGTAGACATAAAGCCCTTGCTTGGAAGTGTACTTCGCCAGACTGCCAAGAACCTTGCCCTCATCCAGGCCAAGGTGGCGAGACACGGTATTGATGACACCATAGGCGTTGTTGATCTCTGCACCAGACAGGATGCTCTTGCCAGCATACTTGGGGTCCAACATGTACGCTGTGGCGTTTATGGGCTTCAGGCAGAAGTCTTCACACTTTTTGATGTATTTCAGAACAGCAGTTTCCTCTGCTTGGAGCAACAGTGAAGTGGGCAGGGCAGTATGGATTTCTTCTCTGACATCTGCAAGCAGAGTCTGAACATCAGACAGGATGGCATTGTCTCCCTCAATCTGTGCAATGGCTACTGCAATAGGTTTCAGGCTGTTTAACACACTCTCCCAAAATACATTGTGCAGGAAGATCCTCTTGATGGGGCTTGTCCATGTCAGCAGACTGTGATATGGCTATTTCTTGGAGACACGCCTTCCCCTCCAGGAGACTGTCAAACATGATGACAACACCACCCCAACGGTTGTTGCTGGGCAGATCCAATGTGGTGCTCTTATTCTTCTCACTTTGCTTGGTGAGGTAGATTGCTGCTATAATTACAATTTCCTTGGCTCTCTTGTCGAGTGTATACATTGTTTTCAGTGCCATGATGTCCTTGAGGAGCAGATTCAATGCATGAGCAGCACAGCCAATGGGTGTGATGTGAGGGTTGGACTCCTCCACTTTAGACCAAGCAGCCTTCATGTTCGCAGCATTGTCTGTCACCAGTGCAAATACCGACTGTGGTCCGAGGTCATTGATGACTGCCTTCGGCTCATCTACAATGTAGAGACCGGTGTGTCCATTGTCCCTTGTGTCTATGCTCTTGTAGAATACTGGTTTGAGGGGTGGAGATGATGTAGTTCATTATTCCTTTCCCACGAACATTCGACCACCCATCAGAGATGATTGCAATACAGTCTGCTTTCTCTATGATTTACTTGAACTCTGTTGAACTCTGCACCCAGCAAATGAGTAGAAGCATGTCTGGTTGGAGGGGTGTATGCTGGGCGAAGAACATTCAGCAATCTCTTCCAATACACATTTCCTGTGAGAATCAGAGGTGAACCAGTTCCATACACAGCTCGAGCAAGACATTCATCAGCATTTCTCTGGCTACGTTCCTCCATTGAGTCAAAAAAACGTCTGATTCCAGGAGGACCATGAGCTGTTGCTGTCGATAAGGTGTCTGATTCCAGGAGGACCATGAGCTGTTGCTGTCGATAAGGTGTCTGATTCCAGGAGGACCATGAGCTGTTGCTATCGATAAGGTGTCTGATTCCAGGAGGACCAGGAGCTGTTGCTATCAATAAGGTGTCCGATTCATCATTTTCACCTCGAATAGAAGTAGAGGGACTTTTGTCAGAGGTTGCTTGTTGTGAGCACTGAGGGAACTTTATGCACTTGGCCAGATGATTCTGCATCTTTGTTGCATTCTTCACATATGATTTGGCACAGTACTTGCAAATGTACACAGCTTTTCCTTCTACATTAGCTGCAGTGAAACGTCTCCACACATCAGATAGTGCCCGTGGCGTTTCCCTGTAAAGATTAGAAGGAAAAACATTTGTAAAAAAATAAATAATAATAATAATAATAATAATAATAATAATAATATAATTCCATGTACAGATAAATAGTTAAGCAGTTAGATTAAACATTACACCTAACCCTAAACCTAACCCCTAACTCTAATTCTAACCCTACCTGCCGCGGGCAGGTGGCCAAGAGGTTAGAGCGTTGGGCCAGTTACTGAAAGGATGCTGGATCGAATCCCCGAGCTGACATGGTAAAAATATGTCGTTCTGCCCCTGAACAAGGCACTGTTCCTCGGCCGTCATTATAAATAAGAATTTGTTCTTAGTTGACTTGCCTAGTTAAATAAAATGTAAAATTAAAACAAACTCCTTTGTAAGAAATGTTTTTCAAATTAAACGTATGGAAACAGGTGAATAAAACACTCAGCAGGCTCAAGCAAGCTAAAACCCACCTGGTAGCAAAAACTAACTAGCAGAAACTGTTAGCAAGTTAGAAATTATTTAAACACACTTCGCTGTAGGCTACTATTTACCAGTTAACAAAAAATGATGTCATAAAATATATTCACCCCACCCAGTATTGTAATCAAAACTTACCAGAAAGCATGTAGTCCTTCGCTCAGACAGTGTAGTACTGTGGGCTCAATAGCATCTTATTAGTGTGCAAGATCTTGAGAATCAGCTGCACATGTGATGGAAGAGTGCACTGCACATGTGATGGAAGAATGCACTGTGCATACAGAGGGCTGCAATTCCATTGAATTGGGAATAGTTTTACCAAAATATGCCACAAGACCTAGAATTGCCTTGTGTATCCCACAAAAAAAGGTTCACTGTTATAAGCTAACTTTTTTGATGAATTTAAGCAAAAAATTCCCCAAATTCCCAGGCTTAACTTTCCATGGAAAATTTTGGGAAAAATTCTAGAAATGTACCGGAAAGTTGCCGAACCTTTGCAACCCTAGTGCTGGAACACCCTAACAGATCATTTTTACAAGGGCAAAAGAAAAATACCCCAACTACCAAGATGCACAGTCAACAAGACCAACGGTCAAATGATGAAAACATCAGTAGCCACATTATAAAGCACAAATTCGACAATTTGAACATCTTGGCCATGTTCTGTTATAATCTCCACCCGGCACAGCCAGAAGAGGACTGGCCACCCCACATAGCCTGGTTCCTCTCTAGGTTTCTTCCTAGGTTTTGGCCTTTCTAGGGAGTTTTTCCTAGCCACCGTGCTTCTACACCTGCATTGCTTGCTGTTTGGGGTTTTAGGCTGGGTTTTTGTACAATACTTTGAGATATTAGCTGATGTACGAAGAGCTATATAAATAAATTGGATTTGATATTACAATGAATAGAAGGGTCGATTTGACAGCAGTCAAAAACAGTAAATTATTGTCAGCTTGTGCTTACATGGTGTGCATCTTCACGTAACGGCATCAGTTGGAGCGTGTCCATGTCACAAAGAAGGAACGCTGGTAAGTGTGTGTTGCTGAGATGTAGGGCCTGCTCTCTCAGTGATGACATGTTATGCTGCTAATCGGCCCGTAGCATTGTCACTAGCTTGTTCTATCATTTCCTCTCTCCTGTCTCACCGTTTCATTTGGTGGAGGCGCAGGCACCTGCTCAGCGCGTACCGTTACGGCTGAGGATCAGAATAATCAGCAGAGATGCCAGGATATGCATTTCTTCCCCACCATCCGAGTCGTTTTCATTCAGATCTCGTAGCAGAGCTAACGCAGCATGTACATCCCATTCGTCTTGGTCTTCTTGCCATTGTAAGTTATGGATGCTCACACTGTGTACTACAAGTCGACTGATAAAACTGCTTGGATTCAGTGGACTGATAGAGTACATACCATATAGAGATTATAATTAGAATAGATCAATACAATGGCCCGCCCTGTTCTTCATTCATAACGGGTGATGACCTAGGCCTAATGATGCATCCTCTTCCTCATCAACTCAACCTTTCTCCCTCATCATACTTCTCCTTCATTTATTTAATCTGTTGTTGTATCTGTGAAATTAGTGTGGGTATAGTTTAACCGGTTCAGTTTCGTGGAAATCAGCATGATTATCAACGGACCACAGCACCTTCAATTCAACTGTCGTGAGGGGCAACGGATGACATTCCCTCCTAAAACTGATTAATATTAACATTCTAAGAATGACTGTGTGATAGACTTATTTAGGAAAAGTCAAGACGGAGGGGGTCAGGACGTTAAAAATGGCAGAATAATAAACTCAGCAACAAAAGAAACATCCTCTCACTGTCAACTGCATTTATTTTCAGCAAACTTAACATGTGTAAATATTTCTATGAACATAAAATTCAACAGACATAAACTGAACAAGTTCCACAGACATGTGACTAACAGAAATTGAATAATGTGTCCTTGAACAAAGGGGGGGTGAACATCAAAACTAACGGTCAGTATCTGGTGTGGCCACCAGCTGCATTAAGTACTGCAGTGCATCTCCTCCTCATGGACTGCACCAGATTTACCCGTTCTTGCTGTTAGATGTTACCCCACTCTTCCACCAAGGCACCTGCAAGTTCACGGACATTTATTTCTGGGGGGGGGGGGACAGGTCCCAGACGTGCTCAATGGGATTGATCTGAGCTCTTCGCTGGCCATGGCAGAACACTGACATTCCTTTCTTGCAGGAAATCCCACACAGAACGAGCAGTATGGCTGGTGGCATTGTCATGCTGGAGGCCATGTCAGGATGAATCTGCAGGAAGGGTACCACATGAGGGAGGAGGATGTCTTCCCAGTAACGCACAGCATTGAGATTTCCTGCAATGACAACAAGCTCAGTCCGATGATGCTGTGACACACCGCCCAAGACCATGACGGACCCTCCACCTCGATCCCCCTTCAGAGTACAGGCCTCGGTGTAACGTTCATTCCTTCGACGATAAACGCAAATCCAACCATCACCCCATGTAAGACAAAACTGCGACTCGTCAGTGAAGAGCACTTTTTGCCAGTCCTGTCTGGTCCAGCGACGGTGGGTTTGTGCCCATAGGCAACATTGTTGCCGGTGATGTCTGGTGAGGACCTGCCTTACAACAGGCCTACAAGCCCTCAATCCAGCCTCTCTCAGCCTATTGCGGACAGTCTGAGCACTGATGGAGGGATTGTGCGTTCCTGGTGTAACTCGGGCAGTTGTTGTTGCCATCCTGTACCTGTCCCGCAGGGGTGATGTTCGGATGTACCGATCCTGTGCAGGTTTTGTTACAGCTGTCCGTCCTGTCTCCCTGTAGCGCGGTATTAGGTGTTATCACAGTATGGACATTACAATTTATTGCCCTGGACATATCTGCAGTCCTCATGCCTCCTTGCAGCATGCCTAAAGCAAGTTCATGCAGATGAGCAGGGACCCTGGGCATCTTTCTTTTGGTGTTCTTCAGAGTGAGTAGAAAGGTCTCTTTAGTGTCCTAAGTTTTCATAACTGTGACCTTAATTGCCTACCGTCTGTAAGCTGTTAGTGCCTTAAAGACTGTTCCACAGGTGCATGTTCATTAATTGGTTATGGTTCATTGAACAAGCATGGGAAACAGTGTTTAAAATCTTTACAATGAAGATCTGTGAAGTTATTTGGATTTTTACTTATTATCTTTAAAAAGACAGGGTCCTGAAAAAGGGACGTTTCTTTTTTTGATGACCTTACATCTGCAACCCACTCACCAGCTTTCATTGTTTATGTAACATGGACATGCCCCAACTGATGCCAATGCCTGGAGACTCATACCATGTAAGCACGAGCTGACAATAATTGACTATTTGATTGCTGTCATATCGACACTTATATTCACTATAATGCCATTGATTAAGCAGTCCAAATGACTGCTCTAGTGGTTCTGGTGTTAAACACAGTGGCACTCAGAGACACCTACTGCCACATTCACCACACATCACAGTGACACCTGGACTCACCACTGTGTCCCACTTAATTCAACGCAGGCATGCCCGGTGGTGACAGGAACAACCTGAGAAGTGAGACCTGTGTCTGTCTGTCCCTGTCTGAGTATCAGTCTGAGTGGCATCCATGCTGAGCCTCTTTTTTTCTCCCACAGTGCTTAGGGGCCACCACAGGTCAACCCCAATCAGAGGGCACAGCAGTAAGCAGTGAGGGACAGAGAGAAGAGCTGTGTGGTATTTGAAAGGAAGAGGAGAGTAGAGGTAAATAGAGAGGCTAGGAGGTCGAGAGAGAGAAGAGGTAAATATAGAGGATAGAGGTCAAGAGGGAGAGAGAAGAGGAGAGGTAAATATAGAGAGGTCAAGAGAGAATAGAAGAGGTAAATAGAGGATAAAAGTCAAGAGAGAGAAAGAGAATATGAGGTCGAGAGCGAGAAGAGTACTGCATTTTTCTTTCACTCTGGTGCCTTTCTGCTCTGACGCCTCTCAGAGGAGTCTTCAGAAAATCTGCTCCCTGCAGCCACCCCGCCTTAAATAAGAGAGGGCCGCCCGCAAATTAACACTCCACACATATTCTGTGTGTGTATTTGCGTGTGAGAATGAGAGAGGGACTTGAGAGTGTGTGTGTGTGTGTGTGTGTGTGTGTGTGTGTGTGTGTGTGTGTGTGAGAGATATTCCTGAAGCCCATTTTGGGGGTTATCCTGTATTGGTTGTGTGTTCTAACAGAGGTTGTAAGCAGTAGCAGCAGTTTCACTGCAGATCTCTACATTTAATGAAGCATGGCACCAACTGGCCAGCTTAGTTGTAACACCAAACACACACTAGGCTTGGGCGATATACCGTATACAGTGGTATTTCTTTCTAAATAATGACGGCATGATCTTCAATACAGTATATTTTGGTTGTTGTTGAGGCGACTCACAGGGGCTGTGGGGGTGCGTGCTACGCTGCTTATTTAAATTCAGGTTCAATTAAAAAAATGAACTAGACAAGTCAGTTAAGAACAACGACTTATGACGGCCTACCCCGGCTAAACCTGAACAGCGCTGGGCCAATTGTGTGCCGCCCTATGGGACTCCCAATCACAGACGGATGTGATACAGCCTGGATTCGAACCAGGGACTGTAGTGACGCCTCTTGCACTGAGACGCAGTTCCTTATACTTAACTTAGTGGTGCAGCGGTCTAACTATAAGAAATCTTAGAGGTGTCAAATAAATGGTGTCCAGCTCAGGACTCCAGCTATGGATTTAGTTTGCTAACTTGCTAGCTAAGTGGCTAGATGTCAACATCAAGCTTCTTGGTTACAGCAGACATTCAATCCCCTTCTGGATCAAGATCCCTGTTGCCTAAATTGTTTTGTGCACATCCGGTAATACTGCATACCCTGGTGTGGTATGAACATCTGGATAACACACACACACACCAGGAATGATCGAGGAGGGAATGAGTGAACTACTGCAAAGTGAGACCCAGGTAAATTCACAGGTCACTAAATGCCTGTGACAGCTTCACACTATGGGTTTCATTCATAACTCCACACCTTGACTCTGTCAGTTTTTACTACAGTCAACACTACCAGTTAAGTTTAAAACAATCCAATCTTAGGCTAGCTGGTCATGACACCTCTATTCCAGCACAGGTTCCTGATCACAAGTCATCTGCTAAACACCATCGTAGTTCCATTACCTTTGATGGCGAAGCTGCAAAAGAGCCTTCTGTGCCGACATCTTTCAATTAAAAGATAATGGTGGACCTTGTCCCCAAAAAATTCTAATGAATAGAAAACAGAAGAAAAAAAAGACAGACATGACATATTAAAGATGAAAAATTAGCAGAGAAGGAAGATATCCTGGAGAGGAGAGAAGGCCAATGCCTCAGAGTAGAGTCAGTCTACTGTACCATTCACCTACCAACTCAAAGACCTTACAGAGTAGAGTTAACCTACCATTCACCTACCAACTCAAAGACCTTAAATGCAGACCAAACCAGCTCTGCGCGTGCGTCTGCGTGTGCCACCGCGCATGTGTTAATTTTGTCTATCCCCACCAGACACCTTCAGGATACGCAAGTTAAGAAACCAACCATATCAATTCGGGGAGAGGTCGAAACACACATGAAACATTCATGGACATTTAGCTAGGTTGCTGTTGCTAGATAATGTGTCCTGGGAGATAAACATTGGCTTGTTATTTTATCTAAAATGCACATGGTGCTTTTGTGTTTTTGCTGGATCTTTGAAGAAGTCTGACCCATGTTGAGTCACACAATCATGTGTTCTCTACTCTGACAATTATCCACAGATAAAAAGGGGAAACCTAGTTAATCTCCTCATTAATTCTTCTTATATGGATTTTATATGGTGTTTGGCAACCAACTTTAAGGTGCATTACCACCGCCAAATGGACTGAGTGTGGACCTCCATCTTTCATGTATATATGCTCCTAAAAACCAATGAGGAGATGGGAGAGGCGGGACTTGCAGCGTGTCACACGTCCAAAATAGAACCAAGTTCTATTTTAGTGCCTGGCTACGCAGGCGCTCGTTGGCACTCGCAGACAATTAGGATGAAATGATTGAGTAACGTGTAAATGTATTTTGCAATGCAGGCGGTGTGGTCAGCATGTTAGGCCCATCTGTTAACAGCTACAGTTGCTGAAAATCCACATCCAACATCCTGGAGACACTCTGTTCCAAACTGTATGCTGGCCATGTGTGTCAACCACCTCTTCCCCCTCCACCATTTTGAAAAGTGAACATTCACACAATGTCTTCAGGCCTAAACATGAGTGAGTCACACGGCAAAGGGAGTTAAACATCTTATAGTGGATTATCTTCTCCAAGTCTCACTCCCAAGACTCGTTGGCTCTACTAAAGCCAAATGAAAACACAAACATCATAAAAAACATCAGAGAGGAGAGAACTTGGTGGGGATAAGACATTAAGGGAAATATTGATTCTGTCCATCCAAGCAGCACAGCATCATGGTCAATAAAGCCCCGTACTTTCCTTTAATGGTGTTGCTTCCCAAATGGCACCCTATTCTCTATATAGTGCACTAAATGTTACCAGAACCCTATGGGCACTGGTCAAAAGTAGTGCACTATATACGGAATAGGGTGCCATTTGGGACTCAAGCCTGGGAGATGCGACAGGCACTACCTCTTCCAAACCCTGTTGCTTCAGCCAACAATGCCATATAAACCAAGACAGATGCTCGTTCTAAATTCTATTTTATGATGGCTGACAGGAAATACATTTCTTTATCAATAGCAATTTGTCCAGGTTAGTGCCTGACTGGAAAGACCAGCCAGATCAACAACGATGACCCGTAAAGCTGTTTTACTAATGATTACACCACGGTATTAAGAGGGACACACACACACACACACACACACACCATTGGAGAGCATGCATGCTGGCAAACAGCTTCCAGATGATTGCTTTTTAATTTTGAATGACTGTTGTTCATAAAAAATAACAAAAAGCACCTGAAACAGTGAAGAGGTCAACCAAATAAGTGGAGGACTTGAGGCAGTCTGAGCCCACAGCGACATCACCATCATCATGAACAGAATTCATTGCAGGCCACAATTTACACTCAAATTGGTACAGTAGGTTTACTTCTCTGAATAGAGGTCCATACGCAACACACATTTAGGTCAATAAAAGACAAAACAACTCAAAAACTAAACAATGATCTTTGTTCCTGTGAATAGCCTCCCTTAAACATACCTCAAAAAACCTTAATAGCCATAGTCTAATGCTAGCGCCTCCCATTCACTCTTTTGGGGCATTTCCCATCCATACTGTAATAGCAGCTACATTAAGCGCTAGGCTAAACGACTTAGTCATTCACTGGTAAGTCTTTGGAGCCCATCCAGTACCATTAGAGGAGAATGATGTGTTTATCAGACTTGATGGGACATGCACCTGCTCTATTGTGGCGAAGAGGGGAGGAAAAGGGAGTTTCACACCCCAAATGGCACCCTATTTCCTACATAGTGCACTACTTTTGACCAGAGTGCAATAGCTACACCTGTGGGCCCTGGTCAAAAGTAGTGCACTATATAGTGAATAGGGAGCCATTTGGGATGCAGGCGAGAAGTGGGGAAGGCACTGGGAAGGAAGTCACGATGCCTCATCAAGGCTGGCTAATAGATCACCCACTCAGCACCCAGGAAATTACATCTCGATGGCGCCCTCTCCCAGGCATGATTAATTGAGCCCCAAAAAAGGAGTTAAGGGGGACGAAATAAACGCTGATGTGCTTCGGAAGATAAATAGATTGAACATGTGGGAGAAGGGATGAATCTGACCTTTTTTACTATTAATGGAACACAGAACTGGCAGGGAGTTTCTGCAGAAGTGTGCTTTCTCTCCCATTCTTCTGGAATCAGGAAACTATATAGTACATTCAGAAAGTATTCACACCCAATGACTTTTTCCACAGTGTGTTGTGTTCCAAAGTGAGATTAAAATGGATTTAATTGCCATTTGTCGTCAAAGAAAAATTCTCACATTTGTATAAAATAATAATAATTATATGAAAAGTAAAACACTAATGTACTGCATCTTGATTATATAAGTACTCAACCATGTTCAAATCACCTTTGGCAGCGATTACAGCTGTGAGTCTTTCTGGGCAAGTCTAAGAGCATTACACACTTGGAATGTGCAACATTTTCCCATTATAATTTTCTAAATTCTTCAAGCTCTGTCAAATTGGGAAAAAAAAGTAAAAAACAAACTCAGCCAATCAGGAACATTCACTGTCTTCTTGGTAAGCAACGTCAGTGCAGATTTGGCCTTGTGTTTCAGGTTATTGTCCTGCTGAAAGGTGAATTAATCTCCCAGTGTCTGGTGGAAAACAGACTGAACTAAGTTACGTTTTTTTTTTATCCTGAAAAACTCTCCAGTCCTAAAAGATTAAAAAATAATACCCATAACATGATGCAGCCACCACTATGCTTGAAAATATGGAGAGTGGTACTCAGTAATGTGCTATATTAGATTTGCCTCAAACATTACACTTTCTATTCAGGAAAACTGAATTGCTTTGCCACAGTTTTTGCAGTATTACTTCAGATGCATGTTTTGGAATATTTTTATTCTGTACAGGCTTCCTTCTTTTCACTCTGTCAATAAGGTTTGTCTTGTGGAGTAACTACAATGTTGTTGATCCATCCCCAGTCTTAATCACAACCATTAAACTTTGCAAATGTTTTAAAGTCACCATTGGCGTCATGGTAAAATCCCGGAGCGGTTTCCTTTCTGAGTTAGGAAGGAGTCTATCTTTGTAGTGACTGTGTGTATTGATACACCATCCAAAGTGTAATTAATAACTTCACCATGCTCAAAGGGATATTCAATGTCTAATTTGCTTATTTTTACCCCTCTACCAACAGGTGCCCTTCTTTGCAAGTCATTGGAAAACCTCCCTGGTCTTTGTGGCTGAATGTGTGTTTGAAATTCACTGCTCGACTGAGGGACCTTGGAGATAATTGTATGTGTGGGGTACAGAGATGAGGTAGTCTATTAGAAATCATGTATTCAATATATATTATTGCACACAGAGTGAGTCCATGCAACTTATGAGGTGAATTGTTAAGCAAATGTTTCCTACTGAACGTATTTAGGCCTGCCATAACAAAGGTGTTGAATACTTAGACACAAGACATGTCAGCTTTTCATTTCTTATTCCATTTGTAAAATTCTCGAAAAACATCATTCCAATTTGAAATGGGGTATTGGGTGTAGGCCAGTGACAACACATCTCAATTTAATCAATTTTAAATTCAGGCTCTAACAACAAAATGTGGAAAAAGTCAGGGGGTGTGAATACTTTCTGAAGGCACTGTGAATAAAGCATGAAATACCCTTGATATATTTTTACACATTTATTTTACTAAGTCAATATGTATTCAATGACAATGTTTTGGCGTCAAACTGGTGGCAGTTGTGAAAAACGTCAATAGTTGGAAGAGTTGCAGTTGTAATTAAAGTATTATTCAAGTATAAATGAGCAAAAAGACGATGCGATTGCCATAGATTTTCTGTTAATGACCACTATTACTGAAGATTCCAGTAACTTTGGTAATTGACGATTGGCTTCACAACCCTTCAAAGAACGCAACAAATCAAAGGACAAATCAGAGAAGTTGAGGGTGTGGCTCAGTCCCATAGAGGTTAATGGAAGGGCTATGGTCAGGGGTGGGGCTTAGACAGGATACATTCCAACACCTACTGCATTGTTTTGAATGAGGCTGTTCGAGGACAGTTACTGTACTACAGTGGACAGGTAAGGCTGATGTGGTGGTGTTTAACCATGGTGGTTCATAGGGACGTGTGTGTGTCTCACCATGCTTGCAGCTCGTGCTCAGCCTTCGCCCTCTCCTTCAACAGGCCTTTCTGCAGATCCTCTGTGATCTTCTTCCTCAGCTCCTCTTCATCAACTATAGGAGAGGGACAGACAGATAGGCCAGGGTGAGGCACTCAAATCAAATTCAAATTGTATTTTATTTGTCACATACACATGGTTAGCAGATGTTAATGCGAGTGTATCGAAATGCTTGTGCTTCTAGTTCCGACAATGCAGTAATAACCAACAAGTAATCTAGCTAACAATTCCAAAACTACTACCTTAGACACAAGTGTAAGGGGATAAAGAATATGTACATAAAGATATATGAATGAGTGATGGTACAGAGCGGCATAGGCAAGATACAGTAGATGGTATTGAGTGCAGTATATAGTGCCAATACAGCCAGAAGAGAGGAGGCCAATACAGCCAGAAGAGAAGAGGCCAGTACAGCCAGAAGAGAGGAGGCCAGTACAGCCAGAAGAGAGGAGGCCAGTACAGCCAGAAGAGAGGAGGCCAGTACAGCCAGAAGAGAGGAGGCCAGTACAGCCAGAAGAGAGGAGGCCAGTACAGCCAGAAGAGAGGACGGCTATACAGCCAGAAGAGAGGAGGGCTATACAGCCAGAAGAGAGGAGGGCTATACAGCCAGAAGAGAGGAGGGCTATACAGCCAGAAGAGAGGAGTGCTATACAGCCAGAAGAGAGGAGTGCTATACAGCCAGAAGAGAGGAGGCCTATACAGCCAGAAGAGAGAAGGGAGGGTTAGATTTGCCACGCACCACCAATCACCTGCGCTATTAAAACCTCATCACACAACCTCCTCACACATTTTTTTATAGCTTTACTTTTCCCCCAATCTCCTTGTATTTATGTTACTGGCGTCATGGCGTGTTTGACCGTGTGTCTTCTTGGTCCTATCTTGGCAGGTAATTAAGCATGAAAGTGAGACGTGGGGCGAGCTAAGAGGCCAAGACGTGCTCTGAAGGCAGAAGTGCCATGCAGTGTGCCGGTGCAGCAGCAACACTGCAGTGCTGGGAGAGAGAGAGTGAGAGAGAGGGGTGTGTGCTTACAGATGACTCAAGTGAGACTGGCGCATTACAGAGAGATGGGATAATCGCCATCGTCAGAGAGCCTGTTATTACCAGGTAGACCCGGTCGCAGTGTAACGGTGAAGGACACACACCGAAATTGGCTGGCTGGCTAACTCTCATTTGCTGAACAAGTGGAACACCTATAATCTCTAACACACTGTAGAGCAGAGCAGGAAAAGCCCTTGGAGACTGTTTGTGACTGGAGCTTGTTACCGCCCAGCTTCTCGTCTGCTGGGTACCCCTCCCTTTGGTCCTGAGAAGGATAGGACCTCAAATAAAAATCCCCTCTAATGGGGGGATAGAGGAAAGAGAGGGAGAGGAACAGACAGGGATAGAAGGATGAGTGTAGGAGGGAGGAAAATGAGGCATGAAGCCTCTCTCCAATTCCCTGATCTGTGGTTCAGTCAGCTTCACTTGAGAGATGTCCTTGGCATGGCGCTTCAGTGTGTGTGTGTGTGTGTGTGTGCATGCGGAGTACCCCCCTCAGTCTCTACTGAGTTAATTAAACTCTCAGGCTAACAGAGCCCAGGCACAAGCAGGTCTCCTTCCCTGTGTTAGCTAAATAGTAATGAGTCAGGTTGACTATTATGCACTAAGACCCCTCCTTGCTTCAGGTGAGTCATTATCTCAGACCACACATTAAAATAGACGAGCATGTTATTGCAGCTCTGTTACAATAATTCTAACGGGGCCTTAAGTCAATGGGAACTTGTATGTTCCCTTTGAGTATCAACGGAGGTGTCTACTGCCTCACCTCCGGTCTTTCCTGTGCCCTCTGCTGATTGTCACATGCATAAAAACAGCGGCTAGAATCCTCCCAAAAGAAAGTGTCAAAAGGAGGGTCTAAGTACCTTATACTGCCACTTCTCATCAAGGCCAAGAAGAGCTTCTTGTTACCGTGACGATGCCCGGGCTCAATACCATATTTCTCTGCGGGCAAGGCATTAATCAAACAGTGGGTTGAGGGTAATGGATGCCGGGGTTAGGAGCCCCTCCATGTATCATCTCTCCGGGACGCTGATATTTGATAAGTGAATTAAAGATACGGATGTTAAAACAGAAAAGGGCTCCACAGGTCCTCTGAAGTCCCAGCCTGCTGAAAGTAAAGTCAATCCTATTTCTCCCGCTCTGTCTAACCACCTGCCTCTCTTTGCATCTCCTTCCCTTTTCTGTCTCTCCTCCCATCTCTTTTCCTTCCTCTCCCTCCAACCTAATTTCAGAGAACAGAATGAGAGTGTAAAGGCGGGTGGACAGAGAACCGTCTGTAGAAACTTGGAGAGAGAATGCAAAGGGAATGTTGTCATGTTGTGCAAAAAACATGCGGCAAAGAGTGTATTCCTCAGTGTTCAGGGCTCTCTAGAGGGTGGTGTGACCTGGCCAACACGTCACTGACCATCTGAAATGGTCTCTCTAGAGGGTGGTGTGACCTTCCCAACACATCACTGACAATCGGAAATGGTCTCTCTAGAGGGTGGTGTGACCTGGCCAACACATCACTGACCATCTGAAATGGTCAACTGCAGGGCTCTCTAGAGGGTGGTGTGACCTTCCCAACACATCACCGGGACAAACTACCTGCCCTCCAGGTCACCTACAGCACCCAATGTCACAGGAAGGCAAAAAAGATCATCAAGGACATCAACCACCCGAGCCACGGCCTGTTCACCCCGCTATCATCCAGAAGGCGAGGTCAGTACAGGTGCATCATAGCTGGGACTGGGAGACAGAAACTGTCTCCCAATCTCAAGGCCTTCAGACTGCAAAATAGCCATCACTAGCCAGCTACCACCCGGTTACTCAACCCTGCACCTTAGAGGCTGCTGCCCGATGTAGATAGAATCACTGGTCACTTAATAATGGAACACTGGTCTCTTGTTTACATACCGCTTTAATCATCTCATATGCATATACTGTATTCTATTCTACTGTATGTTAGTCAATGCCACTCCGACATTGCGCAATCTGATATTCATATATTTCTTAATTCCATTCTTTCAAATGTGTGTATTGTTAGATATTACTGCATTGTTGTAGCTTGGAACACAAGCATTTCGCTACACCAGCAATAACATCTGCTAAATATGTTACTGACCAATAAAATAGAATTTGATTGTGATGACGGTAATCAGTCGAGAACGTTTGATAACATGGTAAACAAATGTCTGCAATCACTTCAATTGATCCTGAAAGAGAGTAGGCCCAGCACACCTGTCACCAAGAACACATCAGAAACACTACCTGTCGAGCAAACTGCTGACAGCAACCAACACATTATCTGAAGCAGGCTGAGAGAGTGTTGGAAGACTACAGAGAAATAAACCTGTGTAATCGGTCTAGACTGGAATCCATTTTACAGCCTCCCCAGACTACACTTACATTATCATTGGATGTTATGTAGCATTTGGCCTGACTCAACAGTTCTGGTGGTCTGACACAATTTTGTGAAGACTATGGACCAAACTGTGTAGGTCTGCAATTACAACCCTCCTCATCATCATTATACTCCATGTTCCTCCCGTACTTCCCTACTCCGAGGAAAAGGGAGGCAGCCGTAAAATGGGTTCTGATAGGATAAACATGTCACGGGTCCTTCGGGCACTCCATCGGCGTGGCAGGGGTCATAGACAATTCCAGATCAACAGAGCCCCCGTGTCACTCCTGAGTAGGACATGGAAATGTTAAAGAGATTAAAAACTCATCTTTGAGATGTTTTCCCCCCGTCACCCCGGTGAGAAAAACACAACTAGAAAGGAGCTCTTTCTAGGCGAAGGGAGATGGACGGGAGGCAAATTGTGTTTCTCATCAGTCGTTTCATTAACCCCGTGACCTGCGTAGAGGGCGTAATCTGCAACATTACCACTTCTGCACGCCTCACACTCACCACCACGATGCAGACGTTTCCAACACCTTCAAAAGGCAAAACTACCCTCGTAACCGCTGTCTCGTGCCAAAACGTCCATCTATTCATTTCACCGACTCGCTCCTCCACCTACGCCTGTAATTTAATCACAAGAATAACTTATCACTTCCCATTTGATGATGAAGACCAGGGAAGCCATTTTAGAGGGAGGATCATGCGATGGCAGGCGTTTTATACTACTCCACTCATCTTACACCTCTCTCTCTCTAGTCATCTTTAAGCAGGCTATTAGGCCGTGCTAGCCAGTGTGTGGGCGCAGGAGTATGAATATTTATAACCTGCATAGAGCAGTGTAGGAGGCTCAACCTTGACCATACTGTAATCAGCATACGCACGCGACGAGGCCGAGATTTAGAGACCGCAAGAGGTCTAACTCCATACCACCACTCGTGGGCACACAATCAACACCCCTCCACCCTCCCCTCATTAAATTGCAACCTTTATGAAAATGTGGTATTGGGCTCGAGCCTTGGTGACTGTTTAACAAGACAGCAGAATTGCAAGACAGCAGAGTTTTTCCAAAAAGATAAGACGCGATCGATACGCCAAGTTGACTTTTTCCTGTTGAGTGCATTTAAACAGTATAAAACATTAGGAACACCTCTTTCCATGACAGACCGGTTGAAAGCTATGATACCTTATTGATGTCACCTGTTAAATCCACTTCAATCAGTGTAGATAAAGGGGGGGAGACAAGTTAAAGAACATGGATTGTGTATGTGTGCCATTCAGTGGGTGAATAGTCAAGACTAAAGATTTGAGGGCAAAATCAATATTAGGAAGGTGTTCCTAATGCTTTGTGCACTAAGTGTATAATGAACATGGGACAACCTTGAAAACACGTATCCTTTCTTTCAATGCCGACTTACATCACTGTGCTTGTAGGCCACCCATGTTGAGAGAAGAATTTGAAGCCGTCACAAGAACACAACGAATGAAGGTTATAGCACCATAGAAAAGCTCCACGTGTCCTGCAGTCATCTAGTAACCAAACCACCATGCACCTGACAAAAAAAAGATATAGAACTTTCTACCACACATACTGAGGGAAGGAAGAGGAGAGAGAGAAATCTTTCTCCTCCAACTCAAAGCTCATTAGTCAGATGTGAGTGTTATTACTGTCTGGTGACGTGGGCAGGAACAGAACACAACGCTTACTCTGATTGCAATGGTCACCTGTGTGGAAATGAATATGCAGCTCTGCATTACCTAAGTTAGGAGAGAAGCTGACTCACTCATGCACCAAAACGTACAACTTGATTTGTACTTGGTTACAGTGACTTATTGATGCGTCTGGGGTCTGTTACTTTCACCTAAATTCAAAAAGACACGCGGTCCAGCCGTGACCCGTATCGAATGATGTGGAGCTCAATCAACGGTTAAAAACAAAACTACACTGACAAAAACACGAGCTGCAATTAGGCTAGCTTCGCTAGAGCTCCTTAGTGACCTTTGCCTCATCTCAAATGTCAAGTCTGGACATACTGTATACATACTGTACTGGGGCAGCAGGTAGTCTAGTGGTTAGGGTGGCGAGCCAGCAACCAAAAGTTTGAAAATTAGAATCCCGGATCCAACTGGAAAAATCTGGCAGGAACTGAGCTGGCAACCTGAGGGTTGCTGGTATCAAATCCTACATTCCTGCCATTGTGCCCTTGAGCAAGGCACTTTACCCCCCATAACAAGAGCTCCCTGCGTGTCCAGTGTTGCATCCTACCGCACCTCTCCAAAACCTGCATTGGTATGCATGCGTGTGTCTTAAAAAGCAGAAGTCAGATTTCTGTGCAATTAACCAATAAAGTGATCTTAATGATGATGATGAATAGGGTGAAAAAGACACGCAAGGCATAATAGACCTCATCTGTTAGTACTATAAACAAGGGTCCTTTACTAACCGAAAAGGAGCAAACATTTAAATAGAAAAAAAAATAAAGTATTACCTTTTGAAGACACTAAAGACAATTCTTAAAATGTTGCTTTTTAAGTGGAACTAGCTGACATTTTTTCCTTCAATAATACACAATCCCCCAAAAAACAGTTCATACAAATCCCTGATAAAAAAATGTAGTGAGACATTGCCGTGTTTATCTTTTCATCTGCAAAGCAATTAACGTGTACAATAGGGAGTGATTTTTAGACAGACAGAAAAACGGAGAGCGATTGCGTGAATGGCCCGGGCGCTAATGAAAACAGATTTATACAAAAGTGTTTTTGTTAAGAACGTGTGAGTAGCATAATACAAGACAAATTGTATTAACAATGTCCTCAAGTAGAGAGCCCAAACAGCATATTAAGAAAGACCTGATAGCGTTAACTTACAGTACAGCATGTCTGACAGTTGATAAGTGGCTTGGGAGTTTTCCTAGGGAGATTTCTATTCCAGATTAACACTTAAGCAGAAAACGCACGCCCACAGCCTTTTCATAATGATGCCCGGCTGGTTTGTTGTGTGAAACTGAGGTGTCGTTTTAATCACCAGAGGCAGCGCGCCGTGCCTTTAAGATGGCCACTTTTTAATTATCACACCCATTGTGTGCCGTCAAGGATGGGGAAACCTCTTCGCCCACCGTTGTCATCATCTGTGATGGAACCTCCCATGTCCCCATCGTTTCCTGCCTTACCTTCAACAGTCCTTTCCCTATGGTGAAAACCTGATACACTACGATACCAGTGTAAGAAAACCCTTGACACGCAAGATGCAAAGCAGCCCTAAGCAAATGGGCTAGTGGAGGGAAAGAATGCATCATATTTAACAGTGAAAAACAGTCAACAATTTGAGGATTTCCACAAAACAGAGGAGGAAAAAAGGGCAATGGTTTCAGCTGCCTAGTGGGCTAAAATATAGGAAATGGGCTTAAGAGCGGCATCAATTCATTAACTTTATTACAAGTAAGAATTAATCGTTTCATTAGCGCTTTGGCGATGCCAATGAATCATAATACCAGAGGCCACTGTGAGCGGAATCCTGAGAACGAAGACTAATTACAATCAGAGGGGAGAGAACATTTGTGCTGTATGCGTGGGCTGACTTAAAAGTAAGGTCAAGATTCCCAAATGATCACTGAGTACAGATCCCAAAAGCTGCACTTCTAACCCACTGAACAGTGTGATGCCTGGGGTCATGACTGTGACCTGCTGTGTGAACATGTCAATTTAAGCCAAATTGCTTTAGCTCATTTCAGAGGAAGTGGAGGCAGCAGTACGATTGACCACCTCTGAATTAGTTACGAGGTGGTCAAATACCAGCACACAGTGCAATAATCCAACTGAACCAGTAAATTAACTGACAGTCTCATTGACAGTTTGAGTGGTGTGAATGAATGCATGCATGTCATATAAGCATGGTTCCACCGAGAGCCTTATGGCTGTACACTATAGACCCTTTATCAGACACGACACACTGACGTCACACTGTTTTGTGGAAACTCTTGGCAGCAGTAAGAAAGCATCGACATCTGCGCACATTCAACATAGCCTAGATTTACATTTTTATTACTTCTAAACCAAAAGAAATAGCAAAGATGTTTTGATTATTGCTTGAACTGTCACTAAGATTATATTTGGTTGTGATCTTTACAAAATAATTATTTTGGATGCAGCGGTTGTTAGCTAGAATGCTAACACTCATTGATATAGGATGTAGCAAAAGCTAGCCAAGGAGCCATTTTACTGGTTGAAGTGTTTTTTTAAAGTATAATGCAGTTGATTTGTGATGATGACAAACATAGTAAGCAGGACATTCATATAAGCCTTAAAATCCAATTATAATCCAAAAGTAGTGTGAAATGCACTCAAGCAACATGTATTGAGTTATTTTGCTGCCGTTTTTTAACAACTCCCCCCTTGTTCTGCCACCAACTTGTGTGCGGCAATGTTTGTAAACACAGAAAGGAGACCCTTATGTCTGTACGCCGTAGTAGAACTCACCTGCATGTGCTGCTGGCGGAGCTGCAGCCACTGGTTCTGGCTCTGGGGTGGGAGGAGGAAGAGGGGTGCCAACAACTTCCACTGGTTCTGGGGCAGGAGGAGGAGCAAAAGCTTCCACTGGGGGCTGAGGAGGAGGGGCAATGGGTTCACAAGGGGGAGGAGCAATGAATTCAGCTGGGGGAGGAGGCGGAGTGATGGGTTTGACTGCAGGCTGCAGGGAGAAAGCTTCCATTGGAGGAGCAGCAGACTCAACAGCAGGGGAGGAGATTGATGCCAATGAAGAGGAAAGGGGAGGAGGAGCAATGGGTTCAATTACGGAAGGGGGAGGAGGTGCAATAAGCTCAACTATGGGAGGAGCAGAAGCAACAGGTTCGATTACAGGAGGATCAGCAACAGGTTTGATTACAGGAGGATCAGCAACAGGTTTGATTACAGGAGGAGAAGCAACAGGTTTGATTACAGGAGGAGAAGCAACAGGTTTGATTACAGGAGGAAGAGCAACGGGTTTGATAAAAGGGGGAAGAGCAACGGGTTTGATTACAGGAGGAGAAGCAACAGGTTCAATTACAGGAGGAGAAGCAACGGATTCGATTACAGGAGGATGAACAACGGGTTCGATTACAGGAGGATGAACAACGGGTTCAATTACAGGAGGAAGAGCAACGGGTTCGATTACAGGAGGAAGAGCAACAGGTTTGATTACAGGAGGATCAGCAACAGGTTTGATTACAGGAGGAGGTGCAGGGATGGTATTGAGTTCAACAGCAACAGGAGCGGGAACAGGGATGGGTGCCAGGGGTTCAACCTGTGGTGGGAGGGTTACCTGCTCAACAGATGCAGGTGGTGGAGGGGATGCCACAGGCTTTAAAGCAGCTAGGGGAGGAGGCGGGATCACCATGTCAATGATGGTCGGAGCTGCTACCTGTTCCATGGGGGGTGGAGGTGGACCCACTACTTCAGTGACAGGTGCAGGAGGTTGAGGTGGTAGTGCGATGGGTTCTATGGGTGGAAGCGAGGTGATGGGATCGAAGGGGGGTCTGAGGGGAGGCACTGGAATGAGGAGGGAGGAGGGAGCAGCAACAGGGGGTGGGACCTGTGGAAGGGAGGGGGGAAGAAGGGGAGCTATGGGCTCCCTCATTCGGTTGATGACATTCTCAGAGAGCTGCAGAAGAGAGAGAAGAGCTATATGTGAGTGAATACCAACAGGAGAGAAAAAAGCACAACTAACAAGGATACCAGATCTGAGCAACACTAAACACTTCAACTGCACCACACTCCAAAGTCTAAAAGGCAAGTTCTCACAATTTACTTGCCAAGCCTCAGCCAACTTAATCACACAAGGCTACAACTCTAGGTGCACTAGCTCTATCACATCAGCCTGAGCAGTGTTATCCCAATATGCATTTAGCAGTGGCACACACCGCTGCTAAAATGTGTCCACCCCCCCAATTAGTTAGGCCTAGGCTAGCCTTGATCATGACCCCCTGTTCCATTACATAACACATACGATTGCTAGAGGAAGGCATCTGTCTGAACAGGAGTTGCTTGAAGTATGGTTTTGGAAGTTTTGAAATCATTTCAAAAAACAAAAAAGGTTCAATAGATACACACCTTGATAGGGTTACAATCTACAACCGTAAGGTATGTTTTGTTTATTGATGTGTACAAGCACGTGTGGCAAGAATGCAGAAGGAAAACACCCCCACACACCAACCAGCAGATTATTCCATGTAAACATCGTCCTGAGTCTTCTAGCAACAAGGTGCATCACAATAGGCATTTTCGTGCCAACTAGTCTTTACTTGAAACTAAACTAAAGCCTCTCAACCTATATTTAACTTAAATTGGCACGCAGGGTCCATTACAACAGTTAAACACTTATCAGCTTACACGTCAGACAGAAAATTCACGACACGTGTTTTGCATGACATGGATTTAATGGTGCAACATGGACTAAACTAATGTTAATTACAAGGTCATAAAATACAAGTATTATCTATTATAAACTAAATGTCGTCATTACTAAGAACTAGGTCTAGCTGTATCCAGTCATTCATAATTTAGACAACGCGAGGCCATTGCATAAGCAGGTGTCAAACTGACAGCAAGTTAGCTAGCCTAGCTACCATAACAAACGTTACTCTGGCATAGCATTGCCTATTTGTTTGGTAATAAGGATATAATAATGCAGTCAGTCGTTCCTATCATTTTTAACGCGCTTCAATACTTCCGAACAGCATTTGGTTATGCAGTACCTCATTGTTGTCATCCTTTCAGTACTCACCCTTATGCCCTTCACAACTGTGATGTTGTCATTTTCATCCGACTCAAAGGAGACGCGGCGCCTGCTATTGTTCGCTCCCATCTCTGACTACAATCAGCGAAAGTAATACCTAACTGCATGCAATTGAAATTGTTGTCATCCACCTGTTTTTAGCCAAAATTGTCAAGTCGCACACCGGGGACAGGGAGCTACAGGGCCGCACGCACAGAAACACTTCCGTAGCATGCCAGCTGTCCAGTAAAGGCTGCGTTTATTGGAGGTGAGAATACGTCTTGTGCAACAGAGGTGTCCATTGGTTGGGGAATATTTTAAGAGCCAAAAGGATCATTATAGTGCACTTTCAATTGTGTATGCATACACATTAACCAACAAATAAATAGATAATTGGTGGGGAGAAGAAAGAAGACATGATGTAAACCACTCAAAATAAATACAACACTTTATAGTTAGCTATATATATATATATATATATATATATACATATTAGGTCTTTAAAACCTTACAATTGTTAATCAGTTTGGATTATACTTTCAAAAGACAGAGGAGTTTGGACTATCTGTCATATTCCCTGCTGTTCAATGGTAATTTCAATTGGCCTAGTGATTTTGGGAAAAATAAAGGCATAAATAGGTTCATCAGCTAAAACTCTATCAAACCCCATCAAACCTAAGCTAAGGTTCTTTTATTAAATTGTCTATGTTTTTGTTGTCATTTCAATCTTTGTAAACAAACAATGTACAAATTTAAAATATGTTGAAAACTGTCAATGATGCATGGACAATCAGTCCTTGCACCTATAATCTAGGTCCATCTTTGAATTTGACACTGGTAACATTTCTCCAACGCTCAGCTTCATAGCAAAACACAGAGGTGAATTCCATATAGACTACTAGGCCTATGCATATAGCTTTCAACGAGAGCGCAGCAAGGCAATCGGTGCATATGTGGGTTCGTAGTAACGTTTTTAGAATCTTTGGAGCGTGTGGTTTTGTCGGGTATTAAACCGATAGTGAAACAATAGGGGATAACATTTCCACAGGACTTTTTGTTTATTAAATCAGGTTTTTATTTTTGTTAAGGAGACAGAAGCAAAGCACAACCTTTCACAGCTGTGTGATCTAGAGGCAGACACACACACACTCACACACATTTGTTTTACTGTTCCTGTGGGGACAAAACAATTGATTCCCATTCAAAATCCTATTTTCCCTAACCCCTAACCCTAACCCTAACCCTTCCCACTTAATCCCAAACCTAACCCCTAACTCTGATTCTAACCCTAACCCTAACCCGTCACCTAACCCTAACCCTAAACCTAACCCCTAACTCTGATTCTAACCCTAACCCGTCACCCCGTCACCCTAAACCTAACCCCTAACTCTAATTCTAAACCTACCTGCCACGGGCAGGTAGCCTAGTGGTTAGAGTGTTGGACAAGTAACCGAAAGGTTGCAAGATTGAATCCCAGAGCTGACAAGGTAAAAATCTGTCATTCTGCCCCTGAACAAGGCAGTTAACCCACTGTTCCTAGGCCATCATTGAAAATAAAAATGTGTTCTTAACTGACTTGCCTAGCTAAATAAAGGTAAAATATATATTTTTAACCTAAACCTACCCCCTAACTCTAATTCTAACCCTAACCAGTCACCCCTAACCCTGACCCTCCATGCCTAACCCTAAACTTACCCCCTAACTCTAATTCTAACCCTAATTGGAACCCTAACCACTAAAATAGTATTTTTCCTTGTGTGGACCAGTGAAATATCCCCACTTGTCTGAACATCCCTTGTTTTTATTATCCTTGTGAGGACCTCTGGTCTCCACAAAGATGGTACAACCAAACACACACACATACACACACAGAGCAACCCATGTGTTTCTATTTCTCTGGATAATACATTTTTAAATGTTTTTAATGAAGCCAACAGTGGGAGAAACATTTCCCCTGTTTATATTTATATTATCTCCAGACAGTGGCTTTGTGTGAACATATTACATAATAAACATAATAAACAGTTACCCTGGGCAGCAATGCCCTTGGGAGCACATGGTTAGACATCCAAGAGACATATTGTATGTAGATTGGATTGAACAACTGACTGCAACTATGATCCTATATGTAGCCTTGTGAGAACTTCATTATAAAGAGGATTAACAGTATCGTTATCTGTATTGCTGATGCAATGATATACATGGTTGGGTTACTTACAGTCCTTGTGGTGAAAGTGGGGATTTTCTTCTGGAATGTTGTCCAGTTGGGGGGTTGGTGCACAGTAAATTCTCCAGTGGTAAATCAACACTGAAGGTGTTCAATTTAACACTGTTCCAGTGTCTATACGGGTCCACAATTTTAAGTGTTAAATTAACACTCTTCTTAGTGTAAAGCCTTATTTGCATATTTCCCAGTGTGCCTTGCCTTTCAAGTGAATTGTAGAGTTACCACCCAAGACTGAATTTGTAAGTGACAGGGACATGGTTGTTGCATTTTCAGTCCTATGGCATTCACCAAGTGAGATCCTAAGCGAATATGTTATTATTGAAATAAAATTCTTAAAGACAATACAATATGCTTTATTTTGAGGGCCTAGTTTTACCCTAATACAGTGGGCTGAAACTCATGGTTTTACAGGCCACATCAGGCCTGCAAGTCATATTTGTAATTCCTATTGGAATCCTGCCAGAGTTTGGGATGAGACTACCTAAAGAATCTAAACTGGAACAACCATTTAAATAACAGGTGCAATAAATCCAAGTAACAGATTGGATTGGTTTAGAAAAAAACATGTCAATCAATGTACATGCAAAAACATACATATTGAAACAAACAATTCAAAAAAATCAACCTGCAATAGAGCATGCTGGGAAATATTACATTGATGGGTGTGGTTTTGGTTCAACTCGGGTCCATGGTCAGTTGCCAAATATTGTTGAACGTTGCAGATAGAAATGCCATAAATAGAGCTGACGTGATTTCCTATCCTACATGTCAAGAGAGGCATGTTTGTTCTACATAGCATATTTCTATCTGAAAGTTACAAAATGTTGCATCCTGCTGAACGTGCCAGCGGTTATTAACACCAATATTAGGGTTCTTTATTTACACCAATGAGTGTCAATTGAACACTTACAGAGCTAATTTAACTCCTGAATCAACACTAGAAATGGTACACTGAAAAATCTACACTACTGTAGGTATCACTGGCCTATTTGCTGTGTGTGTGGATGATTAAACCTAATTTAAAAATGAACATAACCAGATTTACATTGAAATGATGTGACAGAAAGAAAAACAGTCCCATGGTCTATTCTACGGTAAGCTATGTAATACGCACACATACGCTGTTACCTTGGAAACAACATTTTACTCCTCTATACAAGCAGATACAGATGGAGGATCTTCATTTGAGCCAGTGTGCTACAGCAGGAACAGGAAATGTGAATTATGATTAATGAAAAACAAAAGGAGAGCCACACACTCTTGGAGTTCAGATGCAATAATGTAATAATAACGTTTTGACAGCCAAGCTGTCTTCATCAGGGTATAGACAGTAGACAGCTTGGCTGTCTATACTCCACAGCACCTCGCCTAACCAGATTATAATTAACTGACATTTTTCATTAGGGAGAATCAAGACAGAAATTTCAAAGTGGAAATTACAAACTTCAGAAGCCTTTCAAATACACTACAAGTTATCCTGCAACAGGGTGATCCTACACCTATATCTCACACATTATCTCCAGAAGTGATAGTTGTAGATGGTGTGGGAAAACATTGAATTGAGATATTACAAAACTATTTTTTTCACGCCTTTCACCTGTTTCACCTGTCCTGTATTAGTGAGTTTAAATACAATTTGCAGCTACTGTGCCTCCTCCTTAATCTGAAATGAGGGGACTCAGAACTGAAAACTGGTTTAAAATATTAAATGCAATATCACACAAAATGATTATTCTTAAACCCTGAACTGTCCAAAAATGCACCAGTTTTAACAGCAGTGAGACGTTAATATACAGAAATAACAGGAGCCAGGCTGACTGTTGTTGTCCTTTACAACTACAGATGTCAGTCACACAGCAATCATTTAGTGTACATCTACAGAATCTGCTGACAAATGACCTTGGTGCCATGTCATTGGAGAGAGGGCAGTAGATTAGCCCGAGACACGTAAAATGGGACATTGGCTGCAGGGAGGGGAGGGTGATAAGAACTTGAAATTGAACTTGGCCCAAGGAAGTTAGAAGCATGCGCCCATCAAAGAGAAAGTGGCCCTGCATGACACAGTGATTGTTTCTATTTTGGAGGGAACGCCAAGATCTCCCACAATGTTATCTCTGCTGTCCACAGGCACATCAATCAGCACTGGGCCTGTTGGATCGACCCCTTCCCCACCAAAATCAATGCCTTCTCCCATTCGGTTTGTTTCGAGATTGTCAGAGATACAGAGGAGCAGTTCTGGAAAACGCGGAGCTATATGTCCTAAAAACAGAAAGCCATTAAAACACACTCACACAATCTCTCACGCTCGCGCACATGCTCACGCATGCATGCGCACGTTATCTCTCTCTTCCCTTTTCTGTCCCCCTGGCTCTCTCGTTCACTGTAGCCTACCGTGAGGGCTAGACTGGAAATCAAAGGGTGTGCTTCAGTACTTTTACTGTAATTGCATTTAGATTTTCTTCAAGACATTTTGCAAGATATCAGTAGTGTTCTTGCTGAAGCAAGCAGTATGCAACACAACAGAAGGGTTCTTGTGGGATATCAGAAGTGTTCTTGCAGAAACAAGCACAGCAATGAAAGACATTTGCAATAGAACAGTAGTATGATAAATGCAACATACAACGGTTACTATGGAAGTGGTGTTTTCAGTGGCGACCCGTCATTTGAGCCCCACATGTTTAACAAAAAAAAAAGTAATAATTGTTGCCTGTTTTGCATGATATTTTGGCATTAATGTGTGTCACATATCAGTTTGCAAACAATGTAAAAAATAAAGCTGCATACAAACATGGTCTCTTTTTTGCTTTCTTGAGGAAGGCGGCTCCAAAATGCAGGTGTTTCAGCCGAGCTCAGTGCTTTCTGTGGTGGTGGGGCAGCCAGCGGAAAATACAGAGCACAGGAGTTGGTCATGTTCTCTAGTTGCGCCGTGATTGGCTCAGTGTTCTGTCACTCATGGGGACACTACATCACCACAAAATTTACGGGGAGAGCTAGAAAATTCAAGTCCCTTGGGTGCTGCCATAGAGTTACATTAGAAGTGCCCATCCAAGAAGCCTCAAGGTCATTGGCCACAGATAAAATGACGTTATATCTTGTCAACATCATAGTTTCAAAATCTTAGCTAGAAAGCTAGACAAGCAGTCATCATCATGAATCACGTTGACAATGTACTGGCAAATCCTTTTCAATCCTTGTCATATGAAGAGAAATGATCGATAAAATGTATCGGTGATCCTCTGCCATTGGACATAAACATTACACAACAAGTTGGAAATCGCAAATTCAACAATGAGTGGTTTGGAAGGAATCAGTGACTAACTGCAAGTGTTGCAAAGCCATAACTAGCCTGCTATTGAGTGGAGTGGGTATGTGGTCCAAGTCTGGGTTTAAGGGTCTCTTTTCCAAGCTTAAAAGGATTAACATTCAACTCCATGGGCCAGAAAAGGTTGAATACATTGGCCATGCTGTCCATCCAGCATGACTTCTGCCGCGTTCTATACAACTGAGAATTCGGAACTGGGAAATCTCAGACTTCAGTGACATCAAGACAACTGGGAACTCGGAATAAAACGATCTCCGACTGGGAAAATACGATTTGAACGATCATCCAACTCAGAATTCCATGTCAGGAACTTGGCCTCTTTCTAGAGCTCCAACCTGAAGATCACTCACGTCATGATTCAAACTCGTTTTTTTCCGAGTTCCCACTTGCCTTGAAAGCACCAAAAAATCCAGAGAATGCCATACTTTGATGACAAAGCTTGATGACAAAATGTTCCCACAAGAAAGGCCACCGCACCACCTTCCTGTTCAAGTGAGTACAGCAGAACAAGGTGAGTCCAAAAATGTCTTGTATGCTGCTGCATAAATTATGTAATATTCCAGGGAGATATGTATACTGTAGCTAAGAAAGTAAGCCCATGTGCCTCACCCTAATAATTTGGTCCCTTTGCCCCTCATAACTGAGCCTACTGTTCTGACTTGGTGGTGCACATGAAGCCTATAGCCGGTTTTAGAGAAATGTAATCATTTAATATTTTAAGAGCTTTCATTGTCTGCTAATATGCCCTGTTTATTTATCCTACGATTTTGTCTTGGTGTACAGGGAGAACACTGCTCATGTTCTGGATTCTGTCACTGTACATTTCAATTTCAAAAGTGCTAAACAAATTGTTATGTTGACTACATCCGTCCTAGCTCTCTCATTAATGTCTCAATCGAAATTACAGATTGCTTCTTATCCGCTTGCCATCCGCTTATGCCATAGTTTGTACATCTCAATTGTCATTAGAAACCACATTTGTTTAAGCAACTCAGCCATGTCAGCAACGTTTTTTTTAAAGGCAGTAAATGAGGCTGAATAAATTTTTCCGCTGCCAGACAAGGCTACGCTGATAGCCAGGTGTATCAGTGGTCAGGATTCACTCCGTGGTGCTGAAAAGAACGCTCTGCTGTTGGGACAGCTTTATGTAGGCCCTAACAGTTTGTCACAGTTATAGTGCAATTAATGTAGTAATGTGGCTTTCATGGCATGCATCTAACATTTTTGTTTTTTGTTTGCCCCACCAAGATTTACATGCTAAAATCGCCAATGGGCGTTTTGTAAGCACACAGGATTTGAATGAAATAAAACTACTAAGAACAATATAAACAAGTCTAGACAGATTTTGGACTACAACTCCCAGCTTTCTCAGCCACACTACCGAAGTTGGAACAATTTTCCTCGTCTCTCATTGGTAGGTTGTCATTCTGTTTGGGTGCAGTAGCTGGAAAAATGGCAGCTGATACAGGGAGATACCGGAGTGCTGTTAGCAAAAGCAAAGACCCTTCAGGCTTACTTATCTCCGTTATAAGGTAAGCTCACTCAAATTGACGGTTGAATTATCCTATCGACATAATACGCCAGTGGGCACTACTGTTTTCAATAACTAGGCCTGTCATTTCAGGTCGTGGACAAGGAGAAACATCCTTCCTGTTGTTAGCTTCCTATCTGTTAGCTAGCTAGTTTTATGTCAAGCGAGTTTTGAGGAAATGTTAGTCAGCTAGGCTAGCTAATGTTTGTCATCGCGACCTGTTCGCATAATTTAGCAGTGTTTATCATCATTGTGAGTCAAATAACACTCTTCTTCAATAGTCACAAGGAAAGCGTGAGGAAGAAGCCACTTGCTAGCTAGCTGAAAGTTAGCTAGCTGTCACGCTTTTGACAGCTGACCTCCCCTGCTCATACAACAATCTCGCGACTTGGTACAGAGACAAGATAACTTATTAGCTAACTAAAACGAAATATCCAATGCATACTTGTTATTCAGCATCAGCACCCATTTATTGCCTGCTTTGCTGCCAGGGTGCATTGATCATCATGGGTTGGCCTTAGCTTGAACAGTGTCGTTTATGTCATGACATGTCGTTTACTGTGTGTTTCCACGCCATTTAAAGTAGCCATTGCCGTAACTTAGTAGAGTAGCTCTCTTTACCCCTTTTTTCTCTAGATAAAACGGAGCTGCCGTCTACTGGGTTTGACAGATGTCAGTGTGCATGGGGCGAGGGTGCAGCACTTTGAGGCAAAATCCTATTCTGCACGCGCTTTCTTATGTACCTTTACTTATGGCTACTGCTTGCCTAAAACGCCAGACTGTTACCACGGTTACCCCATGCCACTTTCGGATTCTAAAAGGGACTAGGCTACTGTCAGTCTAGTGTTTGAATTAGTCAAGGGTGATGGTGCATGTCAGAGCTAAGGATTCAGGTTCGCTAAGTTTAGGTGAGGTTATATGAAGTATGTAAACTAGTTAGGTTGGACATGACGGCATGGGAAATAACTAGTTATAGGGAAATAACTAGTTATATTACATTAACAGGTGTAACGGATGTGAAACGGCTAGCTTAGTTAGCGTGGGCGCTAAATAGCGTTTCAATCAGTGACGTCACTTGCTCTGAGACCTTGAAGTAGTAGTTCCCCTTGCTCTGCAAGAGCCGCGGCTTTTGTGGAGCGATGGGTAACGATGCTTCGAGGGTGACTGTTGATGTGTGCAGAAGGTCCCTAGTTCGCGCCCGGGTATGGGCGAGGGGACGGTTTAAAAATATACTGTTACATTGGTGCCGTGACCCGGATTACTGGTTGCTGCGGAAAAGGAGGAAGGTCAAAAGGGGGGTGAGTGTAACGGATGTGAAACGGCTAGCTTAGTTAGCGTGGGCGCTAAATAGCGTTTCAATCAGTGACGTCACTTGCTCTGAGACCTTGAAGTAGTAGTTCCCCTTGCTCTGCAAGAGCCGCGGCTTTTGTGGAGCGATGGGTAACGATGCTTCGAGGGTGACTGTTGATGTGTGCAGAAGGTCCCTAGTTCGCGCCCGGGTATGGGCGAGGGGACGGTTTAAAAAAATACTGTTACACAGAGAATGGATAAGATCACTTGCTTTGTGTTTCAGCTCTGACTTGTGTCAAGTAGGCATCTCAAGCCACTCTAGGGGGATGCCGTTGAGAATCTTCTCCCCCTTCCAGCTTTCAGCTGTGTGTGAAGAGCGAAGAGGCTTTAATGAGCTCTTGAGGGAGACTTTTACCTCTCCCCTTATTTTATGTGTGGTTTGGAGTTTGATGAAATACAGGGCAAAAACAAGTGTTGTCAAGTCTGTTACTCAACATTGTCCCATCCCCTGGGTCTGTGACATACAAAACTGGCATGGTTTTCAGGATATAAAACCTGGCACTTTTATGTTACGCCAATTTTGTATGATCATTCTTTACTTTAGGACAGGGCTATTCAACTGGTCGCCCATCAGCCAGATCCAGCCCATTTATTATGTAAGACTGGCCCTTTCATCAATTCCTAAACATTAATAAAATATCTGCAACAAAATCTCTGCCAAAATCCAACATTCAGAGCCAAAATGACCAACACTATTGTGGTTGTCTAGTGTGGTTTCTTGAGCCTGTTTGGCATGTTGATTTTATTACATTTTTTTCTTCATATTCATTTGACTCCAGCGTTTGAGTGGTTTAAGCTGCAAAATATTATGAACCCGTAATTCATATGACTCTCAGGAACACGTACACTACGACTCTCAGGAACACGTACACTACACTACGACTCTCAGGAACACGTACACTACACTACGACTCTCAGGAACACGTACACTACACTACGACTCTCAGGAACACGTACACTACACTACGACTCTCAGAAACACCTACACTACGACTCTCAGAAACACGTACACTACACTACGACTCTCAGGAACACGTACACTACACTACGACTCTCAGGAACACGTACACTACACTACGACTCTCAGGAACACGTACACTACACTACGACTCTCAGGAACACGTACACTACACTACGACTCTCAGGAACACGTACACTACACTACGACTCTCAGGAACACGTACACTACACTACGACTCTCAGGAACACGTACACTACACTACGACTCTCAGGAACACGTACACTACACTACGACTCTCAGGAACACGTACACTACGACTCTCAGAAACACGTACACTACACTACGACTCTCAGGAACACGTACACTACGACTCTCAGGAACACGTACACTACGACTCTCAGGAACACGTACACTACACTACGACTCTCAGGAACACGTACACTACACTACGACTCTCAGGAACACGTACACTACACTACGACTCTCAGGAACACGTACACTACACTACGACTCTCAGGAACACGTACACTACACTACGACTCTCAGGAACACGTACACTACACTACGACTCTCAGGAACACGTACACTACACTACGACTCTCAGGAACACGTACACTACACTACGACTCTCAGAAACACGTACACTACACTACGACTCTCAGGAACACGTACACTACGACTCTCAGGAACACGTACACTACACTACGACTCTCAGAAACACGTACACTACACTACGACTCTCAGGAACACGTACACTACGAATCTCAGGAACACGTACACTACGACTCTCAGGAACACGTACACTACGACTCTCAGGAACACGTACACTACGACTCTCAGGAACACGTACACTACGGCCAATAGTCTGTCATTATCATCGGCGACCCTGGAGAAATTAGGGTTAAGTGCCTTGCTCAAGGGCACATCATCATATTTTTCATCTTGTCAGCTCAGGAATTCGAACTAGTGACCTCTCGCTTACTGACCCAACACTCTAACCGCTAGGCTACTAGCTGCCTGTATTTTACCCAGATCTAGTGACTAGAAAAAATTATTAACTAGAAGTTAGGCCTACACAAGATTACGAAAAGGACCACAAGGTGACACCTTGACAGACAATTGATGAGCATTGGCCTGTGTCTGTGTAGGACCCTGTCCAGCAGCGATGACAAGCAGGACAGAGAGACGGAGAAGGGCCGCCTGGAGGAGGCGTTTGAGAAGTGCGACCGGGACCTGGATGAGCAGATTGTCCAACACTACGCTGAGCTGACCACAGCCATCCGCACCTACCAGAGCATCACCGAGAGAATCACCAGCTCCCGTAACAAGATCAAAGGGGTGAGAGGGAACACGCACAATGTTTCAAATCAAATCCAATTGAATTTGTCACCTGATGTGCCAAATACATCAATTGTAGACTTTACTGTGAAATGCTTACTTTACCAGCCCTTTCCCACAATGCAGAGTTACAAAGTAAAAACATTTTCAACAAAACATTCAGAACATGTGCATGGTCTGTGAATAACAGTGTGAAGGCAGAGTGATGGTCCCAGGGAGTTGTACATCAAGGACATTAGCAGCAGGCAGTGTAAGGGCCTGGCTGATTTCTTGTGTGTGTGTGTGTGTGTGTGTGTGTGTGTGTGTGTGTGTGCGTGTGTGCATGTGCGTGCGTGCTCGCTCTGACACCTGCGTCACTGTTAGAGCCTCTGGGATAGCCCGCTAGTGTACCACAACAGCGTGATGTCATTCCCATCTCTCCAGGCTGTGTGTCTGGATGTACAGTTTTTATTTTTTTATTTAACCAGGTAAGCTAGTTTAGAACAAGTTCTCATTTACAACTGCGACCTGGCCAAGATAAAGCAAAGCAGTGCGACACAAACAACAACACAGATTTACACATGGAATTAACAAGCGTGCAGTCAATAACACAATAGAAAAAAAGAAAGTCTATATACAGTTTGTGCAAATGGCGTGAGGAGGTAAGGCAATAAATAGGCCATAGTAGCGAAGTAATGACAGTTTAGCAAATGAACACTGAGCAGATGATGATGTGCAAGTAGAAATACTGGGGTGGAAAAGTAAATAAAAACAATATGGGGATGAGGTAGGTAGATTGTGTGGGCTATTTACAGATGGGTTATGTACAGCTGCAGCGTTTTGGTTAGCTGCTCAGATAGCTGATGTTTAAAGTTAGTGACGCAAATATAAGTCTCCAGCTTCAGCGATTTTTGCAATTCGTTCCAGTCAATGGCAGCAGAGAACTGGAAGGAAAGGCGGCTAAAAGAGGTGTTGGCTTTGGGGACAACCAGTGTGATTTACCTGCTGGAGCGCGTGCTACGGGTGGGTGTTGTTATCGTGACCAGTGAGCTGAGATGAGGCGGAGCTGGGTCTGGCGACGAATGTGTAGCGAGGACCAGCAGACTAGAACATACAGGTCGCAGTGGTGGGTTGAAAAGGGGGCTTTGGTGACAAAACGGATGGCACTGTGATAGACTGCATGCATCCAGTTTGCTGAGTAGAGTATTGGAAGCTATTTTGTAAATGACATCGACGAAGTCGACGATCGGTAGGATGGTCAGTTTTACAAGGGTATGTTTGGCAGCATGAGTGATGGAGGATTTGTTGCGAAATAGGAAGCTGATTCTAGATTTAATTTTGGATTGGAGTTGCTTAATGTGAGTGTGGAAGGAGAGTTTACAGTCTTGCCAGGCACCTAGGTATTTTTAGTTTTTACTAGCGTTTAAGAGCAGTTGGAGGCTACGGAAGCAGTGTTGAATGGCATTGAAGCTCGTTTGGCGGTTAGTTAACACAGTGTCCAAAGAAGGGCCAGATGTATACAGAATGGTGTCGTCTGCGTAGAGGTGGATCAGGGAATCATCCGCAGCTAGAGCAACATCGTTGATATATACAGAGAAAAGAGTCGGCCCGAGAATTGAACACTGTGGTACCCCCATAGAGACTGTCAGAGGTCCGGACAACAAGCCCTCCAATTTGACACACTGAACTCTGTCTGAGTAGTTGGTGAACCAGGCGAGGCAGTCATTTGAGAAACCAAGGCTGTTGAGTCTGCCGATAAGGATACGGTGATTGACAGAGTTGAAAGCCTTGGCCAGGTTGATGAAGATGGCTGCACAGTACTGTCTTTTATCGATGGCGATTATGATATCGTTTAGTACCTTGTGCGTGGCTGAGGTGCACCCGAGTTTACATACACTTAGGTTGGAGTCATTAAAACTAGTTTTTCAATCACTCCACACATTTCTTGTTAACAAACTATAGTTTTGGCAAGTCTGTTAAGACATCTACTTTGTTCATGACACAAGTAATTTTTCCTACAATTTTTTACAGACATATTATTTCACTTATAATTCACTGTATCACAATTCCAGTGGGTCAGAAGTTTAAGTATATTAAGATGACTGTACCTTTTAAACAGCTTGGAAAATTCCAGAAAATTATGTCATGGCTTTAGAAGCTTCCGATAGGCTAATTTACATAATTTGTACCTGTGGATATATTTCAAAGCCCTACTTCAAATTCAGTGCCTCGTTGCTTGACATCATGGGAAAATCAAAAGAAATCAGCCAAGACCCTCAGGAACACTGGTCTAAAATAAATTGTAGACCTCAAGTCTGGTTCATCCTTGGGAGCAATTTCCAAATGCCTGACGGTACCACATTCCTCTACCACAATAGTATGTAAGTATGAACACCATGGGACCACGCATCTGTCATACCACTCAGGAAGGACACACGTTCTGTCTCCTAGAGATGAACGTACTTTGGTGCGAAAAGTGCAAATCAATCCCAGAACAACAGCAAAGGACCTTGTGAAGATGCTGGAGGAAACCGGTACAAAAGTATCTATATCCACAGTAAAACGAGTCCTATATCGACATAACCTGAAAGGCCGCTCAGCAAGGAAGAAGCCACTGCTCCAAAACCACCATAAGAAATCCAGACTGCGGTTTGCAACTGCGCATGGAGACAAAGATTGTACTTTTTGGAGAATTGTCCTCTGGTCTGATGAAACAAAAATAGAACTGTTTGGACATAATGACCATTATGTTTGGAGGAAAAAGGGGGAGGCTTGCAAGCTGAAGAACACCATCCCAACCGTGAAGTACAGGGGTGGCAGCATCATGTTGTCGGGGTGCTTTGCTGTAGGAGGGACTGGTGCACTTCACAAAGTAGATGGTATCATGAGGGAGGAAAATTATGTGGATATATTGAGTCAACATCTCAAGACATCAGTCAGGAAGTTAAAGCTTGGTCAAAAATGGGTCTTCCAAATGGTCAATGACCCCAAGCATACTTCCAAAGTTGTGGCAAAATAGCTTAAGAACAACAAAGTCAAGGTATTGGAGTGGCCATCACAAAGCCCTGACCTCAATCCTATAGAAAATGTGTGGGCAGAACTGAAAAAGCCTGACTCAGTTACACCAGCTCTGCCAGAAGGAATGGGCCAAAATTCACCCAACTTATTGTGGGAAGGTTGTGGAAGGCCTCCCAAAACGTTTGACCCAAGTTAAACCATTTAAAGGCAATGTCTAATTGAGTGTACTGTATGTAAACTTCTGACCCACTGGGAATGTGATGAAAGAAATAAAAGCTGAAATAAATAATTCTCTCTACTATTATTCTGACATTTCACAATCTTAAAATAAAGTGGTGATCTTAACTGACCTAAAACAGGGAATTTTTACTAGGATTAAATGTCAGGAATTGTGAAAAACTGAGTTTAAATGTATTTGGCTAAGCTGCGTGTAAACTTCTGACGTCAACTGTATATGAGACTGTTACAAAGAGAACCTAGAAAGGTTTCCAAAGACTTGTGTGTGATGGTGCTTTTGTGCCACGTTAAGTGCCCAATGATTCAGGCGGGATACTGAGCTTTGAAACTGAAAGGAGTGTTCATGTGTCCCTGAAACTATTCAGAACGTTCCAGATAGAAATGTAATGAATAGAGCTGACATAACTCCTTTTTCTACCTGACAAATAATCACGTCTGTTCTGCGCAATACATTTCTATCTGAACTTTCTAAACGCTTGCCTCTCTTGTCTCTGAACAGACCCATGGGTCATGTTCATTAGGGCACACAACAGAAAATAACGCTTTACAGCAGAGATGAAAATGATTGTTTCTTATTGATTAGTAGTCCCTCCCTGTTTCAGTCAACTTTCTTTAGTTTGGTGCCTAATGAACACAACCCTGGAGCCTCACCTGTCTGACCCTGGGGGTGGGGTTGATTCATTAATGCACACCGAAGCAAAATGTTTTACAACAGTCCAACTACTCTGTCCCTGTTTCAGTTCGTCTTTTTCCCTTTATCGCCTGATGAACACCCTGGTGTCTGACTTGTGTGATGTCCCATTGTATCCCAGGTGAAGGAGAACCTGCTGTCCTGTAAGATGCTGCTCCACTGCAAGAGGGATGAACTGAGGAAGCTGTGGATCGAAGGCATCGAGCACAAACACGTCCTCAACCTGCTGGACGAGATCGAGAGTATCAAGCAGGTCCCACAGAGACTGGAGGCCTGCATGGCCAGCAAGCACTACCTGCACGCCACTGACATGCTGGTGAGTAAGTGAGATTTCGTGTGGAGGTGGGGTGGTAGGTGAGGATGTGGTAAGGTTTGTATGAAAGTGAGGTAAGTTTGGGGCCATGGTGGGGCGTGCGTGCGAGAGAATGGGATTCGTATGATTATCACTGGGATATGGCAATCCAGACATCCAGCTAGATTTTGAATACCCGACGTTGACCTGACACTTGACTATCATATTACGTGATTGCTGTCCTCCTTGGCTACAGAAATGGACTGGCATTTCAGCTAATTGGCTGGACTCTCAGTTTTCTTCCATTTGGTGCCTAATGAACACGACCCAATTGTACATCTCCCTTACAGCTGGTAAGCTTCATCAAAGCGGCCCAGGGGCCACCACAGGTGTGTGGGTTAACTTTGATGTGGGTTTTGTGGCGCGCTCAGCGGGGGCCAAAGCACGAAATGGCTGGTACGACTCTGTGGTCTCTCCTTTCCCTTCTTCCTCCACTCACTCCTACACTCTTCTTCCAAACTCAGGTAATTAGGGCCTAGTCAGTTCATCTCTGCTCCAGAACAGGCAGATTTGAGAGGGAGGACGAGGGATGTCTGGCCCCCTGAGGACCCTGAAGACCTTCTGTCTCTTTGTCTCCCACTCTCAGTCCTTCGTGGAGGCTGCAAACCTAAAATCTACATTAAAGCACTTTTTAAATGGTGTGGTCAGGTTGATGGAAGTTGGTGACACTATTTAGGAAAATCACTCACATCTGAGCTAAATATATTAACTGTTATGTATGTAGTGGTTCTTCCTTTAAACATTCTTCTTTTAAACATGGCAGATTGTGGTAAATTGCGTCATTCTGTCATTGCACCACAATATCACAAGAGGGAGTTAAGTCTAAACTGTGGCACAAATTGACTATCTTTTCCTAAATGAATGGAGGTGTGAATGTTTTAGTCCGAGAGGGTCTGGCTCTAGAGTCCTACATCAGGTGGGTGGTCCTGGAGTTGGAAGACAACTTGGGTAAATGCAATGGGACAATTACTGGACTGACGATTTTCTCAAATTGGCACAGTAGGCTTTTGGTTTCTCTCCCTCTAAAAACAGAAATAAATCATTCTAAATAACAAATGGTCTTTTAACACAGAATGAAAGAGTGATAGCCCCTCTATAGAATGTGAGTTCGTGAAACACGGAGTCCTTCTTTGCTAATGCGAAGAAGAAACTGAATGAAAGAGAGTCCAGCGAGGATAGGGAGTTGCCCATATTTTCAAGACTTGAGCTCCTTCATTTATTTATGAAATATACTTGTTTATTTAATGTATTAGTTTAGACTTGGCCTATTTAGTAGGATTTCTTCAAATTGCTATGCAGGAAAAGGATGTCTTCCACTGTGCCTGGTCCCAGGCTAACAGCTGACTTCTCTCTGAAACCACACCTCCATCTGAAGGTGAGTCTATCCACCGTGCCTGGTCCCAGGCTAACAGCTGACTTCTCTCTGAAACCACACATGGACCTCTGGACCAGGCACAGTGGAAGACATCCTTTTCCTGCATAGCAATTTGAAGAAATCCTACTAAATAGGCCAAGTCTAATTGCTGGCAGCTGACTATTATTATTATTATTATTTAATTTTTTTGCCTGATTCAGGACTCTAGTCCCGGAGAGAGACTGACTGAAACATTCACACCTCCATTAATTTACAAAAGGATAGTCTAATAGCTTGGCTATGTGTGACAAATCCCCAAATTTGTGCCACAGTTTTAATTACTGATAGTTGCTGTTGTCATTCTATTGTAAAGTGTAACCTAATGGCCAAAAAGGGGCAAACTTGCAATTTATTTGATGTTTAACTGCTCTTAAATTGTACATTTCTAACTCAATATCAAAGAATATGAAATAATGTGTCTTTCACCCTGCATTATAATATAACTTATTTTGAACGAAAGCCAGGAATGAGTGAGTCACTCAGCCCAATGCTGTTCCTGCTTATTTTGCCTATTTGAGTGTTTATTTAATATCCTACGGATTCAGTCATCACCAAACCTCATGCAACCGAAAAATGACGGATAAAACAATTTCACAAATCCGTCTGTTTTTAAACTTTGCTGTGGGAGTGACAAAATGTATTACAATTGAATTTAAATTAACTGAATGATGAGGATGAAGAAGAGAGTGATTTGAATTTAAAACAATAGTGTAAGAATTGCTCTTCCTCTGTCTCGTGTGCACACTAAAAAAAGACACCATTTTGTTTCTAGTTTGTCAGAAGAAGACAATGTAACGCGCACATAGACACACATATATGATTTGTTCATCAACATCTTTATACTTTCGTTAATAAAATAATAATAAAAAGACTTTCAAAATACGGATGTTTATTTCAACTACATCTCAGCTACAGTTGCTCTTCCCCCCCAGCTCCAGAACCATGGGTAAAACCTTGCTGAGAAGATCAATGTATTGTTGTATCGTCAGTTTCTCAACAAAATAAAGGTTTAACATATTTTGAATGAATTCCTGAATTCAGTTGCTTCAGCTGACATTTTCCAGTTTATTTGCTGTTTAATTATTCAAGTCTGTTTTTTTTGTTGGAATAGAAACACACTTCTCTGAGCTGGAGATTAAAGAATACAAAAGAAGCCAGCCACCCTTGATGGGCTATCAGACAGGACAATAGACTCTTGCCGAGTTTAGAGACTTATAATGTTTGCGAGGCATGTCACTACTCCCATATCTTTGCATAGCCCACCAAATGCACTGTTTTCTAACCACTTCTGGATGGACCCATAACGAGTTACTGTGAGAATAAATATCACTGAATGGCATAAATATTATAATAAAGTAGGCTAATGAAGGCAACATATTGTTGCTTACTGAAACACCCAAAGTCATCCAATTGTTATAATAGGATTTGAAGCAATAGCCTACCCGCGTGTGGTTAACTATTCAGCACCGTTTTGCGATGCTTTGAGACAACTATGGGGACTGGTCTTGATAAATCAATCAGATTTTTATTTTCACTGAATCTCCGTTTGGATATTGGTCAGCCTACAATTAGGGTGAGGAAATGTTAGGATTATTTTTCTCTCAACTCGCAATGACTTAGTAGCCTAGGCCTACTCCCAACTTGTCACGTTGTACAGCGCCATATTTTCCTAACAGAAACCCTGAGGCTACTGTAAAATGCATTTTCTTTTTTCTTGGAATAGAAACACCATAATATTAATCAATTTAATAACATTTCTAAAAGTAAAAACTGCACAATAAGTGCTATAATTTAAAAATGTAATTATAATCAATCCCATATAGTCTGTTCTATTAAAAAAACATTAAGTCTCTAGTACAGCCAATATTAAAAACAGTCAAATGCATAGGGGCAGTAGGTAGCCTAGTGGTTATAGCGTTGGGCCAGTAATCGAATGGAGCTGACAAGGTAAAAATCTGTCATTCTGCCCCTGAGCAAGGCAGTTAACCCACTGTTCCCCGGGTGCCGAAGATGTTTTGATTATGGCAGCCCCCCCGCACCTTTCTGATTCTGAGTGGTTGGGTTAAATGCAGAAGACACATTTCAGTTGAATACATTCAATTGGACAACGGACTAGGTATCCCCCTTTCCCTTTTATGAATTGAATCACATTAGCTGACATGTTGTGGTTTATTCATTGTTTCATTATTCAAGGCACCCTTTATTTAATTTTATATCTAAAATGCTTGACTGTATTTAGACATGGATGGCTTATGCCAAAAAGTAAGTCCCTAACAGCACAACGGGAGCTGGTCAGTCCCTAACAGCACAACGGGAGCTGGTCAGTCCCTAACAGCACAACGGGAGCTGGTCAGTCCCTAACAGCACAACGGGAGCTGGTCAGTCCCTAACAGCACAACGGGAGCTGGTCAGTCCCTAACAGCACAACGGGAGCTGGTCAGTCCCTAACAGCACAACGGGAGCTGGTCAGTCCCTAACAGCACAACGGGAGCTGGTCAGTCCCTAACAGCACAACGGGAGCTGGTCAGTCCCTAACAGCACAACGGGAGCTGGTCGGTCCCTAACAGCACAACGGGAGCTGGTCGGTCCCTAACAGCACAACGGGAGCTGGTCGGTCCCTAACAGCACAACGGGAGCTGGTCGGTCCCTAACAGCACAACGGGAGCTGGTCGGTCCCTAACAGCACAACGGGAGCTGGTCGGTCCCTAACAGCACAACGGGAGCTGGTCGGTCCCTAACAGCACAACGGGAGCTGGTCGGTCCCTAACAGCACAACGGGAGCTGGTCGGTCCCTAACAGCACAACGGGAGCTGGTCGGTCCCTAACAGCACAACGGGAGCTGGTCGGTCCCTAACAGCACAACGGGAGCTGGTCGGTCCCTAACAGCACAACGGGAGCTGGTCGGTCCCTAACAGCACAACGGGAGCTGGTCGGTCCCTAACAGCACAACGTGAGCTGGTCGGTCCCTAACAGCACAACGGGAGCTGGTCGTTCCCTAACAGCACAACGGGAGCTGGTCGTTCCCTAACAGCACAACGGGAGCTGGTCGGTCCCTAACAGCACAACGGGAGCTGGTCGGTCCCTAACAGCACAACGGGAGCTGGTCGGTCCCTAACAGCACAACGGGAGCTGGTCGGTCCCTAACAGCACAACGGGAGCTGGTCGGTCCCTAACAGCACAACGTGAGCTGGTCGGTCCCTAACAGCACAACGGGAGCCGGTCGGTCCCTAACAGCACAACGGGAGCCGGTCAGTCCACAACAGGAGCCGGTCAGTCCACAACAGGAGCCGGTCAGTCCACAACAGGAGCCGGTCAGTCCACAACAGGAGCCGGTCAGTCCACAACAGGAGCCGGTCAGTCCACAACAGGAGCCGGTCAGTCCACGACAGGAGAAAACAACAGGAGCCGGTCCGTCCACGACAGGAGAAAACAACAGGAGCTGGTCAGTCCAGAGCGTTCTATATCTGTCACTGAGTGTCTGTTGTGTGGCGCATGTGAGGTGAGGAAGTTACACTTGTGTGTAATTCACTGCTAAATGTTTGCTATCAGATATCTTATAACGGCTTTCTGCCGTGTTTGAGGAGTAAGTCAGAGCTCTGTATGGGTTGTCTGTACAGCTGCCATTTTGTCCCTGTGCTTCCGACTAGCGTTTTCTCTCCCCTCTGCTCCGTGTTCACATGCTGCTCTTCCCTCTGAAAAACATGCATCACTACTTTTTTATTTGCACTTGCTCTCATTGACTTTCACTTGTAAATGTCCACACTCACCGAAAATGAGCTATGCTTGTATAACTTCATTAGCTGGATTTGCCTGTCTACAATTATTTTATGTTAGTTTTCGCTTGTTAGCATTTAGCTAACATCTTCTATATGATTTCGCTATTACTTGTGCAATTTCTTTTTAGTATTCTGGGAAAGCAATGTTTTTAGTTTTTTAGCGGCCACTTGTGTGCTACTCCGGTTATACCAGAAATCCCTGCGTGAACATCTACGCTGGTGGGAGGAGCTATAGAAGGACAGGCTCATTGTAATGGCTGGAATGGAATAAAAATGGAACGGTATCAAATTTATGGAGCCCGTCCTTCTATAGCTCCTCCCACCAGCCTCCACTGGCCCAAGCCTATGTAATGGTGTGGAGTCCTTGCTCTCACATATCCAACTGTGTTAGATCAGTGACCTCCAGGAAAGAAGGATGGATTTATAACAGTATTGGAACTGGGCCACTGTACTCTATGCAAGAAGGATCCTATCTTGTTTGATAGGTGCTAGACAAGAGCTGATGTTGACCCTAACTCAAGTTGAAGCTGTCCCTGGAACAGTCTGACGGAGGCTAATCTAAGGAAACTCAGTGAGTCAGGTCTGTGCCTCATTACATTGCTTTCACAGAAGACTGTCAGTGTCCATTTTAAGCTAGGTGTTTCAATTTGCCTCTCAGTAGGAGAGCGGCTGCAACAGTTATCTCTCTGTCTCTCTACCTTTTTATTGGTTAACTTTTTGTTTTGCTCTCCCTTTCCACCGTCTCAGATCTCCCTCTCTTCCCATCACTCTCCCCTCTCTCCGCTCTCTCCCCCCTCTCTCAGCTCTCTCCTCTCTCTCCCCCCTCTCTCAGCTCTCTCCTCTCTCTGCTCTCTCCCCTCTCTCTGCTCTCTTCTCTCTCTCTCCGCTCTCTTCTCTCTCTCTCCGCTCTCTTCTCTCTCTCTCATCTCTCTCCCCCCTCTCTCAGCTCTCTCCCCCCTCTCTCAGCTCTCTCTCAGCTCTCTCAGCTCTCTCTGCTCATCACCCTTTCGCTCTCTCTCTCTCTGGTCTGTTGAAAGTCCATACTGTCTCTGTCAATCCTGTGAGACTCCCTGATGTGTTCATTCCAGACATGCTGTCACTCATTACCCTGCTCATCTGTCAGATTAACGTCTCCCTCACTTTCACACTCTCTTTCCATCCCCTCCTCCTCTAGCCCTCCCTCAGCTTTCTCTCTCTCTCCTCTCTCTCTCTCTCTCTCTCTCTCTCTCTCTCTCTCTCTCTCTCTCTCTCTCTCTCTCTCTCTCTCTCTCTCTCCTCTCTCTCCTCTCTCTCCTCTCTCTCCTCTCTCTCCTCTCTCTCTCTGTCTCTCTTTCTCTGCTTGACTATTAGTATTCCCACTGCTCTCTTTCTGCCTCAGCTGAATGGCAGTGTTACAAGACCCCATGGGGTTAGTGAGGGACAGGACTGGTTCACTTTCCAAAAAAAGTCTCTCTTCTCCACTCCTATCCTACACACACACACACACACACACACACACACACACACACGCACACACACACACCCCGTCTGAGCCCAGTGTGCACCAGAGAGGCCAGTGACGGGCTGTCACATGTACTCCTTCTCTCCTCCCCCTCCTGTGAGTCTCCCTCTCTCCCCATCCTGCTAACTCTCAGGAAGCCTCTTATAGTTGATTATCTTGACAGCCTGGGCTCCCTAACGATGTTAACCAGCCTTCTTCTGTCATCCCGGACCACTGGTAATGAGTCACACACACTCAAGGACACACACACAAGGCATACACACATGCACGCACGTATGCACTTGTGGACTGTTGACACACACGTACTTATAGACATACACACAGACGCATACACATTGGTCACACCCACTCACAGTTAGTTACAGCATATGCATACTCACACACACACCAACGTATACCTTCACCACACAGTGAGGAACACAGAGGCATGCAGAGTTATTCTATTAAGCTGACGGGGGCTGATCATGCACAGCATTAGCACATCTTTTGGCTAATGCTGCACTGATTTGCATCAACACATACTTGACCTATGGCCCTCACTTCCTTTCCTCCTGTCCGTCCTGCCCGGTGATACACACACAGTCTGTGATGGCTCTCTGGAGTGCTGTCATCCAGCCATTAGCCCACTCTAATAAAAACCACTCATTAACCACCATGAAGATTTATTCAATATAAACACGCCATAACCACAATGCTAATGAAAAATGAGACGGGAGGAGAGAGGGGGACGGACGGAGAGAGAGGGACAGACGGATGGAGAGCGAGAGAAAGCCAGGAACTTTGAGAGAGGAGAGCCTGGATGTAGTTTGGTGTTGGGTGCATAGTCTGCATTCCTTAAGTTTTCCCCTAAAATGCTGTTATGTTGGGCAGTGGGGACTGGGCAGTGGGGACTGGGCAGTGGGGACTGGGCAGTGAGGGCTGGGCAGTGAGGGCTGGGCAGTGAGGGCTGGGCAGTGAGGGCTGGGCAGTGAGGGCTGGGCAGTGGGGACTGGGCAGTGGGGACTGGGCAGTGGGGACTGGGCAGTGGGGACTGGGCAGTGAGGGCTGGGCAGTGAGGGCTGGGCAGTGAGGGCTGGGCAGTGAGGGCTGGGCAGTGAGGGCTGGGCAGTGAGGGCTGGGCAGTGAGGGCTGGGCAGTGAGGGCTGGGCAGTGGGGGCTGGGCAGTGGGGGCTGGGCAGTGGGGGCTGGGCAGTGGGCACTTGGGGTGGCTGGTAGCCTTGTGTTGGGCCAGTCACTGAAAGGTCGCTGGTTTGAAACACAGAGCCGACTAGGTGAAGAATCTGTCTGTGTCCTTGAGCAAGACACTGAACCCTAAATGCTCCTGTAAGTCTGTCTGAATAAGAGTGTCTGTTAAATGACTACAATGTAAAGCATTTAGAACGTTCTACATACAGCAGCAGTGTTGTTGGTGTTGCATTATTTGTCTGTCTAGTAACCGGTCTGACAACCTGTCTAACAACCTGTGAGGTGTAATGTATGGACAGACACCCATGCTTCAGATTTACAGTTCAAATAAACAGCTTTCTCTAAATACTCAAGTCTTCGGTACCAATTAAACTAGCCAATTATATCCACATCTTGTTTATGACTGTGAAGATTTAGATTCATTATTGATGACATTTTAAACAGTGTCCTAATAAACATGTCCCTGTGGTCCCCATCAAAATACTGTCTTCTGAAGTGTTGCCAGGTGTATTCAGATATACAGTGAGTACTAGTGGATAACACACCAGGTACCTGGATCTGTGTTCAGGTCTCCCCTACATTCCAAGGTGTCTAGATCTATTCAGGTGTGTCTCCTGTGGTCCCCCTTGTGCAGGTGTCAGCGGTGGAGTCTCTGGAGGGCCCCCTGCTGCAGGTGGAGGGTCTGGGGGACCTGCGTCTGGAGCTCCACAGTAAGAAGCTCAACATCCACGTGGTCCTCATCGACGAGCTGCACCGGCACCTCTACATCAAGTCTACCAGCCGCCTGGGGACCAAGAACAAGGACAAGAACCAGGGACGCCACGGGGGGTGAGTGGCCTGGAGAAGGGGAGGGTGAGGGGGGGGTGAGTGGCCTGGTGAAGGGGAGGGAGAGGGGGTGAGTGGCCTGGAGAAGGGGAGGGAGGGGGGGGGGGGAGTGGCCTGGGGAGGGAGAGGGGGGGGGGGGAGTGGCCTGGAGAAGGGAAGGGAGAGGGGGGGTGAGTGGCCTGGAGAGGGGGAGGGAGAGGGGGGGGGTGAGTGGCCTGGAGAAGGGGGGGAGAGGGTGTGAGTGGCCTGGAGAAGGGGAGGGAGAGGGGGTGAGTGGCCTGGAGAAGGGGAGGGAGAGGGGGGGTGAGTGGCCTGGAGAAGGGGAGGGAGAGGGGGGGTGAGTGGCCTGGAGAAGGGGAGGGAGAGGGGGGGTGAGTGGCCTGGAGAAGGGGAGGGAGAGGGGGGGGGGTGAGTGGCCTGGAGCAGGGGAGGGAGAGGGGGGGTGAGTGGCCTGGAGAAGGGGAGGGAGAGGGGGGTGAGTGGCCTGGAGAGAGAGGGGGGGGGACTGGGAGTGGGGCAGAGGTGTGAGTTGTTAGGAACATGCTGTGAGGTTTGGTCAGGGAGATCAGAGTGGGGGTCAATCCCACTTCAAGTGCAGTCAACAGAGGGAATGTAATGTTTATAATTTGCAGTATTCTAGTAGGGCAAGGACTCAAACACCAGATCGCAGTAGAGATTGGAAATAGTAGCTTTGGGAGTCTGAAGTGTATGGGTGTTCACTGTGCGTTGGAAGTAGTTGTTTTCACTTCAGAATAAGAGCTTTGGGAGTCTGAAGTGTATGGGTGTTCACTCTGCGTTGGAAGTAGTTGTTTTCACTTCAGAATAAAAGCTTTGGGAGTCTGAAGTGTATGGGTGTTCACTCTGCGTTGGAAGTAGTTGTTTTCACTTCAGAATAAAAGCTTTGGGAGTCTGAAGTGTATGGGTGTTCACTGTGCGTTGGAAGTAGTTGTTTTCACTTCAGAATAAAAGCTTTGGGAGTCTGAAGTGTATGGGTGTTCACTGTGCGTTGGAAGTAAATGTATAATTGGGGGGAAACTAGTTGAAATCATTAAATGAAATACCATAACATGAGACAGTGTTCAACCTCCTCCTCTAATCCCACACAGTACAGTTCCACACTACATGTGTTGTCCCTCAGTGTTTACATTAGCTAGTCTAAACTTCTAGTGACAAGACAACGTCCCTGTCTCACCACTTAGTGCAAACACATCTGATTCATTCATGGGAGACCAAAGATGACGCTCTGTAGAATGATGATGTGGGTTTTGGTTAGTCGACGACCGCGTCACAACCTACATTAGCATCGGGAGGATTATCATACCAACACCAATGGGCGTGTCCCAAACGGCACCCTATTCCCTACTTAGTGCACTACTTTAAAAAGTAATACACTGTGTAGTGCACTATGCAGGGAATAAGTTGCCATTTGGGACACATATTAGAATGCTGTGTGGGGCGACGGCTGCCACCTGCATGATAATTCCTAAACCAAGATGCAGCATCACAACACATTAGACTGATGCAGGTCACCCACCTCTCCAGCAATGAAGCCTGTTGTTTTGATGTTTGTTTAATTCATGCTAGGTGTGTGTGTGTGTGTGTGTGTGTGTGTGTGTGTGGTATCTTCATTGGCGTGTGTGTGATTGTTGTGTGTACAGCAGTGTGGTGTCTAGGCTGTGACGTACTGTAGAGTGATGTATTAGTTGGGGTCTTAGAGTGACAGGTTAAAGCTCCTGTATAATGGAGGTTTGGTAAGAACAACCCACCTCCACTCAACACTCACTAAGCAGGGCTACACTCAACACTGTGGAGGAACAGGGCTACACTCAACACTCACTAAGCAGGGCTACTCTCAACACTGTGTGGAGGTACAGGGCTACACTCAACACTGTGGAGGTACAGGGCTACACTCAACACTGTGGAGGTACAGGGCTCCACTCAACACTGTGTGGAGGTACAGGGTTCCACTCAACACTGTGTGGAGGTACAGGGCTACACTCAACACTGTGTGGAGGTACAGGGCTACACTCAACACTGTGTGGAGGAACAGGGCTACACGCAACACTCACTAAGCAGGGCTACACTCAACACTCACTAAGCAGGGCTACACTCAACACTGTGGAGGAACAGGGCTACACTCAACACTCACTAAGCAGGGCTACTCTCAACACTGTGTGGAGGTACAGGGCTACACTCAACACTGTGGAGGTACAGGGCTACACTCAACACTGTGGAGGTACAGGGCTCCACTCAACACTGTGTGGAGGTACAGGGTTCCACTCAACACTGTGTGGAGGTACAGGGCTACACTCAACACTGTGTGGAGGTACAGGGCTACACTCAACACTGTGTGGAGGTACAGGGCTACACTCAACACTGTGTGGAGGTACAGGGATACACTCAACACTGTGTGGAGGTACAGGGCTACTCTCAACACTGTGTGGAGGTACAGGGCTACACTCAACACTGTGTGGAGGTACAGGGCTACACTCAACACTGTGTGGAGGTACAGGGCTACACTCAACACTGTGTGGAGGTACAGGGCTACACTCAACACTGTGTGGAGGTACAGGGCTACACTCAACACTGTGTGGAGGTACAGGGCTACACTCAACACTGTGTGGAGGTACAGGGCTACACTCAACACTGTGTGGAGGTACAGGGCTACACTCAACACTGTGTGGAGGAACAGGGCTACACGCAACACTCACTAAGCAGGGCTACACTCAACACTGTGTGGAGGTACAGGGCTACACTCAACACTGTGTAGAGGTACAGGGCTACACTCAACACTGTGTGGAGGAACAGGGCTACACGCAACACTGTGTGGAGGTACAGGGCTACACTCAACACTGTGTGGAGGTACAGGGCTACTCTCAACACTGTGTGGAGGTACAGGGCTACACTCAACACTGTGTGGAGGAACAGGGCTACACTCAACACTGTGTGGAGGTACAGGGCTACACTCAACACTGTGTGGAGGTACAGGGCTACACTCAACACTGTGTGGAGGTACAGGGCAACACTCAACACTCACTAAGCAGGGCTACACTCAACACTGTGTGGAGGAACAGGGCTACACTCAACACTGGAGGTACAGGGCTACTCTCAACACTGTGTGGAGGTACAGGGCTACTCTCAACACTGTGTGGAGGTACAGGGCTACTCTCAACACTGTGTGGAGGTACAGGGCTACACTCAACACTGTGTGGAGGTACAGGGCTACACTCAACACTGTGGAGGTACAGGGCTACACTCAACACTGTGTGGAGGAACAGGGCTACACTCAACACTGTGTGGAGGTACAGGGCTACACTCAACACTGTGTGGAGGAACAGGGCTACACTCAACACTGTGGAGGTACAGGGCTACTCTCAACACTGTGTGGAGGTACAGGGCTACTCTCAACACTGTGTGGAGGTACAGGGCTACTCTCAACACTGTGTGGAGGTACAGGGCTACACTCAACACTGTGTGGAGGTACAGGGCTACACTCAACACTGTGGAGGTACAGGGCTACTCTCAACACTGTGTGGAGGTACAGGGCTACTCTCAACACTGTGTGGAGGTACAGGGCTACACTCAACACTGTGTGGAGGTACAGGGCTACACTCAACACTGTGTGGAGGTACAGGGCTACTCTCAACACTGTGTGGAGGTACAGGGCTACTCTCAACACTGTGTGGAGGTACAGGGCTACTCTCAACACTGTGTGGAGGTACAGGGCTACACTCAACACTGTGTGGAGGTACAGGGCTACACTCAACACTGTGTGGAGGTACAGGGCTACTCTCAACACTGTGTGGAGGTACAGGGCTACACTCAACACTGTGTGGAGGTACAGGGCTACACTCAACACTGTGTGGAGGTACAGGGCTACTCTCAACACTGTGTGGAGGTACAGGGCTACTCTCAACACTGTGTGGAGGTACAGGGCTACTCTCAACACTGTGTGGAGGTACAGGGCTACACTCAACACTGTGTGGAGGTACAGGGCTACACTCAACACTGTGTGGAGGTACAGGGCTACTCTCAACACTGTGTGGAGGTACAGGGCTACACTCAACACTGTGTGGAGGTACAGGGCTACACTCAACACTCACTAAGCAGGGCTACACTCAACACTGTGTGGAGGTACAGGGCTACACTCAACACTGTGTGGAGGTACAGGGCTACACTCAACACTGGAGTTACAGGGCTACACTCAACACTCACTAAGCAGGGCTACACTCAACACCCACTAAGCAGGGCTACACTCAACACTGGAGTTACAGGGCTACACTCAACACTGGAGTTACAGGGCTACACTCAACACTCACTAAGCAGGGCTACACTCAACACTGTGTGGAGGAACAGGGCTACACTCAACACTGTGTGGAGGAACAGGGCTACACTCAACACTGTGTGGAGGAACAGGGCTACACTCAACACTGTGTGGAGGTACAGGGCAACACTCAACACTGTGTGGAGGAACAGGGCTACACTCAACACTGTGTGGAGGAACAGGGCTACACTCAACACTGTGTGGAGGTACAGGGCTACACTCAACACTGTGTGGAGGTACAGGGCAACACTCAACACTCACTAAGCAGGGCTACACTCAACACTCACTAAGCAGGGCTACACTCAACACTGTGTGGAGGTACAGGGCTACACTCAACACTCACTAAGCAGGGCTACACTCAACACTCACTAAGCAGGGCTACACTCAACACTGTGTGGAGGAACAGGGCTACACTCAACACTGGAGTTACAGGGCTACACTCAACACTCACTAAGCAGGGCTACACTCAACACTCACTAAGCAGGGCTACACTCAACACTGTGGAGGTACAGGTACATGGCTGACTCTGTTCATCCAGGTTGTTAACAGGTTCATTATAAAGCTCTGCTTGTCTCTCAGGTGAATGTTGTCGTTGTGGGTAGCAGGGTTGGGCTCAATTCAAATTGAAGCCAGACAATTCAGGAAGATTAATTTAAAATTTTGAAATAAGTAGCTTCTACTTTTCAGTTTAGTGAGAAGTCATTGAAAATAAATGCAATTTGTATTTATTTATTTATTGAATTGTAATTTTGTAACGAGGATGATGGTGATGATGGTGACTGATGATGCTCTTCCCAACTCTCTCCAGCTCTACAACCAAAGACACGTCCCCTCTGCCCCAGCTGGACGTCAGCAGCCTGTCCACCCCTCGCAAGATGATGGACTCCTCCCAGTTCAGCACCCCAGGGACCACCAGCAGTAAGTAGCCTTGGTAGTCCAACACACATCCAAATGAGGGCCTGCACACTATACCAACCTAATAAAGGAAGGGTTTGGTGCAGTTGATTGTGCTGACCTTACTTCATTACCACCAGTAGAATGGCTTTAGGAATACTACTGGACAAGAGAGGAAGAGGGGGGTCATGGAGGAGGGAGAAGAGGAAGGGACGGGGACAGAGAGAGGAAGGGGCAGGGACAGAGAGAGGAAGGGACGGGGACAGAGAGAGGAAGGGACGGGGACAGAGAGAGGAAGGGACGGGGACAGAGAGAGGAAGGGACGGGGACAGAGAGAGGAAGGGATGGGGACAGAGAGAGGAAGGGACGGGGACAGAGAGAGGAAGGGACGGGGACAGAGAGAGGAAGGGACGGGGACAGAGAGAGGAAGGGACGGGGACAGAGAGAGGAAGGGACGGGGACAGAGAGAGGGAGGGACGGGGACAGAGAGAGGGAGGGACGGGGACAGAGAGAGGGAGGGACGGGGACAGAGAGAGGGAGGGACGGGGACAGAGAGAGGGAGGGACGGGGACAGAGAGAGGGAGGGACGGGGACAGAGAGAGGAAGGGACGGGGACAGAGAGAGGAAGGGACGGGGACAGAGAGAGGAAGGGACGGGGACAGAGAGAGGAAGGGACGGGGACAGAGAGAGGGAGGGACGGGGACAGAGAGAGGGAGGGACGGGGACAGAGAGCCAGTGAGATAATGTGGGTAAGAAACTGGAGAGAACTGGATATTGAGTGGAGAGGAGTTGAGATGGATAGATAGAAAAGAGAACATGGTGTAGATGGAGAGAGAGATACTGTAGAGGCTTGATGAGAACTATTGGAACATAGTTGTCTCCTGGATAGCACAGTGGTAGAGTTGTCAGGTTAGTGTTCTACTGTCGCTCCATTCTGCCGATGCTCCCAGTGATAATGAAATCATTAGCAGGGATCTGTACTGCTGCAGTTATTACATCCATTAGCATGTCATTAGGAGTGTGTACCAGAGAACGCTGCAGGCTCAACACACCTCGTACATAACACTGCCTCTCACACACACTCCACTGATGGCATTCACACGCCAGCAAGCACATGCACACACACACAGAAGCACTAACGCATGACACGCACACCTTCTCCCTGCTTCCATCTCTTCCATCTGTGCCTCATATTTCCTCCCCCTTGCAGCACAGTACATACATCACAGCATTATTAGGGCGTTATCATACGAGTACATACATTGCCACATTATTAGGGCATTATCGTACTCGTTCATACATCACAGCATTATTAGGGCATTATCATACAAGTACATACATCACCACATTATTAGGGCATTATCATACTTGTTCATACATCACAGCATTATTAGGGCATTATCATACTCGTTCATACATCACGGCATTATTAGGGCATTATCATACTCGTTCATACATCGCCACATTATTAGGGCATTATCATACTCGTTCATACATTGCCACATTATTAGGGCATTATCGTACTCGTTCATACATCACAGCATTATTAGGGCATTATCATACAAGTACATACATCACCGCATTATTAGGGCATTATCATACTCGTTCATACATCACAGCATTATTAGGGCGTTATCATACAAGTACATACGTTTTCATAATCATCAGCTGCCACCCCTCCATATCTCCCATTAGTCACCATGTATTCCTGTCAGCACAGTGGGGTGGATAACATTCATTATGCTCATAAGCCACAGTGGAACAGTTACCTACAGCGTCTACAGGGGAGTTTGTTATAGTGTGTTGATGACATTCCCTGGTTGTGGAGTTTGTTATAGTGTGTTGATGACATTCCCTGGTTGTGGAGTTTGTTATAGTGTGTTGATGACATTCCATGGTTGTGGAGCTGGGAAAACACCAAGAAGATGATTAAGATGCCCAAGGCGGCAGGTAGCCTAGTGGTTAGAGCGTTGGACTTGTAACTGAAAGGTTGCAAGATCAGGCTGACAATATAAAAATCTGTCGTTCTGCCCCTGAACAAGGTAGTTAACCCACTGTTCCTCTGAACAAGGTAGTTAACCCACTGTTCCCCTGAACAAGGCAGTTAACCCACTGTTCCTCTGAACAAGGTAGTTAACCCACTGTTCCCCTGAACAAGGCAGTTAACCCACTGTTCCTCTGAACAAGGCAGTTAACCCACTGTTCCCCTGAACAAGGCAGTTAACCCACTGTTCCTCTGAACAAGGTAGTTAACCCACTGTTCCCCTGAACAAGGCAGTTAACCCACTGTTCCTCTGAACAAGGCAGTTAACCCACTGTTCCTCTGAACAAGGTAGTTAACCCACTGTTCCCCTGAACAAGGCAGTTAACCCACTGTTCCTCTGAACAAGGCAGTTAACCCACTGTTCCCCTGAACAAGGCAGTTAACCCACTGTTCCCCTGTACAAGGCAGTTGACCCACTGTTCCTCTGAACAAGGCAGTTAACCCACTGTTCCTCTGAACAAGGCAGTTAACCCACTGTTCCTCTGAACAAGGCAGTTAACCCACTGTTCCTCTGAACAAGGAAGTTAACCCACTGTTCCTCTGAACAAGGCAGTTAACCCACTGTTCCTCTGAACAAGGCAGTTAACCCACTGTTCCTCTGAACAAGGCAGTTAACCCACTGTTCCTCTGAACAAGGCAGTTAACCCACTGTTCCTCTGAACAAGGCAGTTAACCCACTGTTCCTCTGAACAAGGCAGTTAACCCACTGTTCCTCTGAACAAGGCAGTTAACCCACTGTTCCTCTGAACAAGGCAGTTAACCCACTGTTCCTCTGAACGAGGCAGTTAACCCACTGTTCCCCTGAACAAGGCAGTTAACCCACTGTTCCTCTGAACAAGGCAGTTAACCCACTGTTCCTCTGAACAAGGCAGTTACCCCACTGTTCCCCTGAACAAGGCAGTTAACCCACTGTTCCTCTGAACAAGGCCGTTAACCCACTGTTCCCCTGAACAAGGCAGTTAACCCACTGTTCCTCTGAACAAGGCAGTTAACCCACTGTTCCTCTGAACAAGGCAGTTAACCCACTGTTCCTCTGAACAAGGCAGTTAACCCACTGTTCCTGGGCCGTCATTGTAAATAATAATTTGTTGTTAACTGACTTGCCTAGTTAAATAAAGGTCAAATAAAAAGAAAAGCTTCTTTCTGGTCTAGTTATTTTTTCTTGAGATCTTGGTCATCTCTCTCTCTCTCTGCAACTTTCTCCCAGGCCCTACCCACCCATCCACTCAACCCATCCAAGCACGTTTGTTTGAATGAATCCAGACCCCCACTAACCTCTGTCCCTATGCCATTACCAGATCCCCACTCTTCCTCTCCCCACTAACCTCTGTCCCTATGCCATTACCAGAACCCCACTCTTCCTCTCCCCACTAACCTCTGTCCCTATGCCATTACCAGATCCCCACTCTTCCTCTCCCCACTAACCTCTGTCCCTATGCCATTACCAGACCCCCACTCTTCCTCTCCCCACTAACCTCTGTCCCTATGCCATTACCAGATCCCCACTCTTCCTCTCCCCACCAACCTCTGTCCCTATGCCATTACCAGACCCCCACTCTTCCTCTCCCCACTAACCTCTGTCCCTATGCCATTACCAGATCCCCACTCTTCCTCTCCCCACTAACCTCTGTCCCTATGCCATTACCAGACCCCCACTCTTCCTCTCTCCACTAACCTCTGTCCCTATGCCATTACCAGACCCCCACTCTTCCTCTCCCCACTAACCTCTGTCCCTATGCCATTACCAGACCCCCACTCTTCCTCTCCCCACTAACCTCTGTCCCTATGCCATTACCAGATCCCCACTCTTCCTCTCCCCACTAACCTCTGTCCCTATGCCATTACCAGATCCCCACTCTTCCTCTCCCCACCAACCTCTGTCCCTATGCCATTACCAGACCCCCACTCTTCCTCTCCCCACCAACCTCTGTCCCTATGCCATTACCAGACCCCCACTCTTCCTCTCCCCACTAACCTCTGTCCCTATGCCATTACCAGACCCCCACTCTTCCTCTCCCCACTAACCTCTGTCCCTATGCCATTACCAGACCCCCACTCTTCTTCACCCCACTAACCTCTGTCCCTATGCCATTACCAGACCCCCACTCTTCTTCACCCCACTAACCTCTGTCCCTATGCCATTACCAGACCCCCACTCTTCTTCACCCCACTAACCTCTGTCCCTATGCCATTACCAGACCCCCACTCTTCTTCGCCCCACTAACCTCTATCCTTTTGCCAGCCACACCTCCAATACAGTCGCAATGCCAGCCTTAGAAACCCCTAACCCCTCTCCTTACCCCTGTCCTTCTGCCAATCTTCCCTCTACCAACCCCCTGTCTCCTCCTCTGAGCCTACCATCCCACTGATGACTCTCTCCCCTATAATTGCTGCTGTTTGTTGATGGAGTCAGTTGACTAACTCAAGTAGAGAGAGAGAGAAGCCTCTTAATTCACACCCAGGGCCTAAGTCATTTCCCTGCGCTAACTGCACTTCCCTCTCACATTATTACGGCAAAACGCAAGCAATTAGCCGCTGCCGCGTGCTAAGTGCCATGTGCCGCGATGACGAAAGCATAACTCTCCAGCTTTTGTCGACAACGCTGCTTCGTCTAATGGCCTCAGCGCACATCATTTAGTAGCTGGTAATTGTAGTGATTATGACGTGAAAAAACTACAGTCGCTGGCAGGAGAAATAAAGTCTATTAACGTCACATAAACATTAACTCTCTTAACGTACCCCGCTTCCAACGCTTTGAAGGGGAAACGGAGGCTGTATCATCAGACTGGAATTAGAACGTAGCCCTGCTGTTACTCTCAATTTAGCGAGAGAGGGGTTGAGGTGCTGATCAGGGAGGTAAAGGTGAAGAGGTCTTGTGGGGATGTTTTCATTTGATCCAAACACTCACACGTTTGTGATGATGAGGAAGAGGTGCTCGCCTAGTGGTGAGTGGTGAGATGCACGGGGTTGTTATGGTGATGATAATACTGTATAGCATTGAGAGGAAAGAGATGACAGTAGGACTAGGATGATGTTTATGAAGATGGATGATGATGGTTACAACTATACAACTCATTCTTTCATGTGTCTCTCTCTAGAAAGTTTCATGAGTATGTTGGCTTTCAAATAGTACCACATCCTGTAGCTCTAGTATCAATTCAATTCAAGGGGCTTTATTGCCATGGGAATTGTGTGTTAACATTGCGTGTTAACATTGCCAAAGCAAGTGAGGTAGATAATATACAAAAGTGATATAAACAATACAAATTAACAGTGAACATTACACATACAGAAGTTTCAAAACAATGAAGACATTACAAATGTCATATTATATATATATATATATATATATACATATATACAGTGTTGTAACAATGTACAAATGGTTAAAGTACACAAGAGAAAATATATAAGCATAAATATGGGGTGTATTTACAATGGTGTTTGTTCTTCATTGGTTGCCCTTTTCTTGTGGCAACAGGTCAAAAATCTTGCTGCTGTGATGGCACAGTATATATGGGAGTTTATCAAAAATTGATTTGTATTCGAATTCTTTGTGGATCTGTGTAATCTGAGGGAAATATTTGTCTCTAATATGGTCATACATTGGGCAGGATGTTAGGAAGTACGGCTCAGTTTTCCACCTCATTTTGTGGGCAGTGAGCACATAGCCTGTCTTCTCTTGAGAGCCATGTCTGCCTACGCGGCCTTTCTCAATAGCAAGGCTATGCTCACTGAGTCTTTACATAGTTAAAGCTTTCCTTACGTTTGGGTCAGTGACAGTGGTCAGGTATTCTGCCGCTGTGTACACTCTGTTTAGGGCCAAATAGCATTCTAGTTTGCTCTGTTTTTTTGTAAATTCTTTCCAATGTGTCAAGTAATTATCTTTTTGTTTTCTCATGATTTGGTTGGGTCTAATTGTGCTGCTGTCCTGGGGCTCTGTGGGGTGTGTTTGTGTATCTTTCTCTCCCTCTGTCACTTCCCATGTTTTCTATCTCTCTATCTCTCTCACTTCTCTCATTCTGCATCACTCCCTCTTTCAGTGCGTGAGCTGCAGGCGCACCACGAGGCCCGCGAGGACCCTGACGTGCACCCGGAGGAGAACACCCAAGAGTTCATGGGCGTCCTCATCAAAGGCCTGGCCAAGCTCAAGAAGATCCCTGAGGCTGTCAAGGCCATCATGGAGCGCCTGGAGCCTGAGCTGAAGCAGATACTGAAGAGATCCACTACCCAAATAGCTGATCACGCCTACCAGAGAGGAGAGAACCTAGCCACAGAGAGCCAGCCCAGGTAGGGAGGGGTGGAGGGAAGACTGGAAGGTGGGATGGAGGGGTGCAGGTAAAGATGCAGGTAGGGGTGGAGGAGGAGGGAAGGTGGGATGGAGGGGTGCAGGTAAAGATGCAGGTAGGGGTGGAGGAGGAGGGAAGGCAGGATGCAGGTAAAGATGCAGGTAGGGGTGGAGGAGGAGGGAAGGCAGGATGCAGGTAAAGATGCAGGTAGGGGTGGTGGAGGAGGGAAGGCAGGATGCAGGTAAAGATGCAGGTAGGGGTGGAGGAGGAGGGAAGGCAGGATGCAGGTAAAGATGTAGGTGTAGGAGGAGGGAAGGCAGGATGCAGGTAAAGATGCAGGTAGGGGTGGAGGAGGAGGGAAGGCAGGATGCAGGTAAAGATGCAGGTGTAGGAGGTGGGAAGGCAGGATGCAGGTAAAGATGCAGGTAGGGGTGGAGGAGGAGGGAAGGCAGGATGCAGGTAAAGATGCAGGTGTAGGAGGTGGGAAGGCAGGATGCAGGTAAAGATGCAGGTAGGGGTGGAGGAGGAGAGAAGGCAGGATGCAGGTAAAGATGCAGGTAGGGGTGTAGGAGGAGGGAAGGCAGGGTGCAGGTAAAGATGCAGGTGAAGGAGGAGGGAAGGCAGGATGCAGGTAAAGATGCAGGTGGAGGAGGAGGGAAGGCAGGATGCAGGTAAAGATGCAGGTAGGGGTGGTGGAGGAGGGAAGGCAGGATGCAGGTAAAGATGCAGGTAGGGGCGGAGGAGGAGGGAAGGCAGGATGCAGGTAAAGATGCAGGTAGGGGGGGAGGAGGAGGGAAGGCAGGATGCAGGTAAAGATGCAGGTAGGGGTGGAGGAGGAGGGAAGGCAGGATGCAGGTAAAGATGCAGGTAGGGGTGGTGGAGGAGGGAAGGCAGGATGCAGGTAAAGATGCAGGTAGGGGTGGAGGAGGAGGGAAGGCAGGATGCAGGTAAAGATGTAGGTGTAGGAGGAGGGAAGGCAGGATGCAGGTAAAGATGCAGGTAGGGGTGGAGGAGGAGGGAAGGCAGGATGCAGGTAAAGATGCAGGTAGGGGTGGTGGAGGAGGGAAGGCAGGATGCAGGTAAAGATGCAGGTAGGGGTGGAGGAGGAGGGAAGGCAGGATGCAGGTAAAGATGTAGGTGTAGGAGGAGGGAAGGCAGGATGCAGGTAAAGATGCAGGTAGGGGTGGAGGAGGAGGGAAGGCAGGATGCAGGTAAAGATGCAGGTGTAGGAGGTGGGAAGGCAGGATGCAGGTAAAGATGCAGGTAGGGGTGGAGGAGGAGGGAAGGCAGGATGCAGGTAAAGATGCAGGTGTAGGAGGTGGGAAGGCAGGATGCAGGTAAAGATGCAGGTAGGGGTGGAGGAGGAGAGAAGGCAGGATGCAGGTAAAGATGCAGGTAGGGGTGTAGGAGGAGGGAAGGCAGGGTGCAGGTAAAGATGCAGGTGAAGGAGGAGGGAAGGCAGGATGCAGGTAAAGATGCAGGTGGAGGAGGAGGGAAGGCAGGATGCAGGTAAAGATGCAGGTAGGGGTGGTGGAGGAGGGAAGGCAGGATGCAGGTAAAGATGCAGGTAGGGGTGGAGGAGGAGGGAAGGCAGGATGCAGGTAAAGATGCAGGTAGGGGTGGAGGAGGAGGGAAGGCAGGATGCAGGTAAAGATGCAGGTGTAGGAGGAGGGAAGGCAGGATGCAGGTAAAGATGCAGGTGTAGGAGGAGGGAAGGCAGGATTTAGGTAAAGATGCAGGTGTAGGAGGTGGGAAGGCAGGATGCAGGTAAAGATGCAGGTAGGGGTGGTGGAGGAGGGAAGGCAGGGTGGAGGTAAAGATGCAGGTGCAGGAGGAGGAGGAGGAGGGAAGGCAGGATGCAGGTAAAGATGCAGGTAGGGGTGGAGGAGGAGGGAAGGCAGGATGCAGGTAAAGATGCAGGTAGGGGTGGAGGAGGAGGGAAGGCAGGATGCAGGTAAAGATGCAGGTGTAGGAGGAGGGAAGGCAGGATGCAGGTAAAGATGCAGGTGTAGGAGGAGGGAAGGCAGGATTTAGGTAAAGATGCAGGTGTAGGAGGTGGGAAGGCAGGATGCAGGTAAAGATGCAGGTAGGGGTGGTGGAGGAGGGAAGGCAGGGTGGAGGTAAAGATGCAGGTGCAGGAGGAGGAGGAGGAGGGAAGGCAGGATGCAGGTAAAGATGCAGGTGTAGGAGGTGGGAAGGCAGGATGCAGGTAAAGATGCAGGTAGGGGTGGAGGGGGAGGGAAGGCAGGATGCAGGTAAAGATGCAGGTAGGGGTGGAGGAGGAGGGAAGGCAGGATGCAGGTAAAGATGCAGGTAGGGGTGGAGGAGGAGGGAAGGCAGGATGCAGGTAAAGATGCAGGTAGGGGTGGAGGAGGAGGGAAGGCAGGATGCAGGTAAAGATGCAGGTAGGGGTGGAGGAGGAGGGAAGGCAGGATGCAGGTAAAGATGCAGGTAGGGGTGGAGGAGGAGGGAAGGCAGGATGCAGATAAAGATGCAGGTAGGGGTGGAGGAGGAGGGAAGGCAGGATGCAGGTAAAGATGCAGGTAGGGGTGGAGGAGGAGGGAAGGCAGGATGCAGGTAAAGATGCAGGTAGGGGTGGAGGAGGAGGGAAGGCAGGATGCAGGTAAAGATGCAGGTAGGGGTGGTGGAGGAGGGAAGGCAGGGTGCAGGTAAAGATGCAGGTAGGGGTGGTGGAGGAGGGAAGGCAGGATGCAGGTAAAGATGCAGGTAGGGGTGGTGGAGGAGGGAAGGCAGGATGCAGGTAAAGATGTAGGTGTAGGAGGAGGGAAGGCAGGATGCAGGTAAAGATGCAGGTAGGGGTGGAGGAGGAGGGAAGGCAGGATGCAGGTAAAGATGCAGGTGTAGGAGGTGGGAAGGCAGGATGCAGGTAAAGATGCAGGTAGGGGTGGAGGAGGAGAGAAGGCAGGATGCAGGTAAAGATGCAGGTAGGGGTGGAGGAGGAGGGAAGGCAGGATGCAGGTAAAGATGCAGGTGTAGGAGGAGGGAAGGCAGGATGCAGGTAAAGATGCAGGTGGAGGAGGAGGGAAGGCAGGATGCAGGTAAAGATGCAGGTAGGGGTGGTGGAGGAGGGAAGGCAGGATGCAGGTAAAGATGCAGGTGGAGGAGGAGGGAAGGCAGGATGCAGGTAAAGATGCAGGTAGGGGTGTAGGAGAAGGGAAGGCAGGATGCAGGTAAAGATGCAGGTGAAGGAGGAGGGAAGGCAGGATGCAGGTAAAGATGCAGGTGGAGGAGGAGGGAAGGCAGGATGCAGGTAAAGATGCAGGTAGGGGTGGTGGAGGAGGGAAGGCAGGATGCAGGTAAAGATGCAGGTAGGGGCGGAGGAGGAGGGAAGGCAGGATGCAGGTAAAGATGCAGGTAGGGGTGGAGGAGGAGGGAAGGCAGGATGCAGGTAAAGATGCAGGTAGGGGTGGAGGAGGAGGGAAGGCAGGATGCAGGTAAAGATGCAGGTGTAGGAGGTGGGAAGGCAGGATGCAGGTAAAGATGCAGGTAGGGGTGGTGGAGGAGGGAAGGCAGGGTGGAGGTAAAGATGCAGGTGTAGGAGGAGGGAAGGCAGGATGCAGGTAGGGGTGGAGGAGGAGGGAAGGCAGGATGCAGGTAAAGATGCAGGTGTAGGAGGTGGGAAGGCAGGATGCAGGTAAAGATGCAGGTAGGGGTGGAGGGGGAGGGAAGGCAGGATGCAGGTAAAGATGCAGGTAGGGGTGGAGGAGGAGGGAAGGCAGGATGCAGGTAAAGATGCAGGTAGGGGTGGAGGAGGAGGGAAGGCAGGATGCAGGTAAAGATGCAGGTAGGGGTGGTGGAGGAGGGAAGGCAGGATGCAGGTAAAGATGCAGGTGTAGGAGGAGGGAAGGCAGGATGCAGGTAAAGATGCAGGTAGGGGTGGAGGAGGAGGGAAGGCAGGATGCAGGTAAAGATGCAGGTAGGGGTGGAGGAGGAGGGAAGGCAGGATGCAGGTAAAGATGCAGGTAGGGGTGGAGGAGAAGGGAAGGCAGGATGCAGGTAAAGATGCAGGTAGGGGTGGAGGAGGAGGGAAGGCAGGATGCAGGTAAAGATGCAGGTAGGGGTGGAGGAGGAGGGAAGGCAGGATGCAGGTAAAGATGCAGGTAGGGGTGGAGGAGGAGGGAAGGCAGGATGCAGATAAAGATGCAGGTAGGGGTGGAGGAGGAGGGAAGGCAGGATGCAGGTAAAGATGCAGGTAGGGGTGGAGGAGGAGGGAAGGCAGGATGCAGGTAAAGATGCAGGTAGGGGTGGAGGAGGAGGGAAGGCAGGATGCAGGTAAAGATGCAGGTAGGGGTGGTGGAGGAGGGAAGGCAGGGTGCAGGTAAAGATGCAGGTAGGGGTGGTGGAGGAGGGAAGGCAGGATGCAGGTAAAGATGCAGGTAGGGGTGGTGGAGGAGGGAAGGCAGGATGCAGGTAAAGATGTAGGTAGGGGTGGAGGAGAAGGGAAGGCAGGATGCAGGTAAAGATGCAGGTAGGGGTGGAGGAGGAGGGAAGGCAGGATGCAGGTAAAGATGCAGGTAGGGGTGGAGGAGGAGGGAAGGCAGGATGCAGGTAAAGATGCAGGTAGGGGTGGAGGAGGAGGGAAGGCAGGATGCAGATAAAGATGCAGGTAGGGGTGGAGGAGGAGGGAAGGCAGGATGCAGGTAAAGATGCAGGTAGGGGTGGAGGAGGAGGGAAGGCAGGATGCAGGTAAAGATGCAGGTAGGGGTGGAGGAGGAGGGAAGGCAGGATGCAGGTAAAGATGCAGGTAGGGGTGGTGGAGGAGGGAAGGCAGGGTGCAGGTAAAGATGCAGGTAGGGGTGGTGGAGGAGGGAAGGCAGGATGCAGGTAAAGATGCAGGTAGGGGTGGTGGAGGAGGGAAGGCAGGATGCAGGTAAAGATGTAGGTGTAGGAGGAGGGAAGGCAGGATGCAGGTAAAGATGCAGGTAGGGGTGGAGGAGGAGGGAAGGCAGGATGCAGGTAAAGATGCAGGTGTAGGAGGTGGGAAGGCAGGATGCAGGTAAAGATGCAGGTAGGGGTGGAGGAGGAGAGAAGGCAGGATGCAGGTAAAGATGCAGGTAGGGGTGTAGGAGGAGGGAAGGCAGGGTGCAGGTAAAGATGCAGGTGAAGGAGGAGGGAAGGCAGGATGCAGGTAAAGATGCAGGTGGAGGAGGAGGGAAGGCAGGATGCAGGTAAAGATGCAGGTAGGGGTGGTGGAGGAGGGAAGGCAGGATGCAGGTAAAGATGCACGTAGGGGCGGAGGAGGAGGGAAGGCAGGATGCAGGTAAAGATGCAGGTAGGGGTGGAGGAGGAGGGAAGGCAGGATGCAGGTAAAGATGCAGGTAGGGGTGGAGGAGGAGGGAAGGCAGGATGCAGGTAAAGATGCAGGTGTAGGAGGAGGGAAGGCAGGATGCAGGTAAAGATGCAGGTGTAGGAGGAGGGAAGGCAGGATTTAGGTAAAGATGCAGGTGTAGGAGGTGGGAAGGCAGGATGCAGGTAAAGATGCAGGTAGGGGTGGTGGAGGAGGGAAGGCAGGGTGGAGGTAAAGATGCAGGTGCAGGAGGAGGAGGAGGAGGGAAGGCAGGATGCAGGTAAAGATGCAGGTGTAGGAGGTGGGAAGGCAGGATGCAGGTAAAGATGCAGGTAGGGGTGGAGGGGGAGGGAAGGCAGGATGCAGGTAAAGATGCAGGTAGGGGTGGAGGAGGAGGGAAGGCAGGATGCAGGTAAAGATGCAGGTAGGTTTGGAGGAGGAGGGAAGGCAGGATGCAGGTAAAGATGCAGGTAGGGGTGGAGGAGGAGGGAAGGCAGGATGCAGGTAAAGATGCAGGTGTAGGAGGAGGGAAGGCAGGATGCAGGTAAAGATGCAGGTGTAGGAGGAGGGAAGGCAGGATTTAGGTAAAGATGCAGGTGTAGGAGGTGGGAAGGCAGGATGCAGGTAAAGATGCAGGTAGGGGTGGTGGAGGAGGGAAGGCAGGGTGGAGGTAAAGATGCAGGTGCAGGAGGAGGAGGAGGAGGGAAGGCAGGATGCAGGTAAAGATGCAGGTGTAGGAGGTGGGAAGGCAGGATGCAGGTAAAGATGCAGGTAGGGGTGGAGGGGGAGGGAAGGCAGGATGCAGGTAAAGATGCAGGTAGGGGTGGAGGAGGAGGGAAGGCAGGATGCAGGTAAAGATGCAGGTAGGGGTGGAGGAGGAGGGAAGGCAGGATGCAGGTAAAGATGCAGGTAGGGGTGGAGGAGGAGGGAAGGCAGGATGCAGGTAAAGATGCAGGTAGGGGTGGAGGAGGAGGGAAGGCAGGATGCAGGTAAAGATGCAGGTAGGGGTGGAGGAGGAGGGAAGGCAGGATGCAGATAAAGATGCAGGTAGGGGTGGAGGAGGCGGGAAGGCAGGATGCAGATAAAGATGCAGGTAGGGGTGGAGGAGGCGGGAAGGCAGGATGCAGGTAAAGATGCAGGTAGGGGTGGAGGAGGAGGGAAGGCAGGATGCAGGTAAAGATGCAGGTAGGGGTGGTGGAGGAGGGAAGGCAGGGTGCAGGTAAAGATGCAGGTAGGGGTGGTGGAGGAGGGAAGGCAGGATGCAGGTAAAGATGCAGGTAGGGGTGGTGGAGGAGGGAAGGCAGGATGCAGGTAAAGATGTAGGTGTAGGAGGAGGGAAGGCAGGATGCAGGTAAAGATGCAGGTAGGGGTGGAGGAGGAGGGAAGGCAGGATGCAGGTAAAGATGCAGGTGTAGGAGGTGGGAAGGCAGGATGCAGGTAAAGATGCAGGTAGGGGTGGAGGAGGAGAGAAGGCAGGATGCAGGTAAAGATGCAGGTAGGGGTGGAGGAGGAGGGAAGGCAGGATGCAGGTAAAGATGCAGGTGTAGGAGGAAGGAAGGCAGGATGCAGGTAAAGATGCAGGTGGAGGAGGAGGGAAGGCAGGATGCAGGTAAAGATGCAGGTAGGGGTGGTGGAGGAGGGAAGGCAGGATGCAGGTAAAGATGCAGGTGGAGGAGGAGGGAAGGCAGGATGCAGGTAAAGATGCAGGTAGGGGTGTAGGAGAAGGGAAGGCAGGATGCAGGTAAAGATGCAGGTGAAGGAGGAGGGAAGGCAGGATGCAGGTAAAGATGCAGGTGGAGGAGGAGGGAAGGCAGGATGCAGGTAAAGATGCAGGTAGGGGTGGTGGAGGAGGGAAGGCAGGATGCAGGTAAAGATGCAGGTAGGGGCGGAGGAGGAGGGAAGGCAGGATGCAGGTAAAGATGCAGGTAGGGGTGGAGGAGGAGGGAAGGCAGGATGCAGGTAAAGATGCAGGTAGGGGTGGAGGAGGAGGGAAGGCAGGATGCAGGTAAAGATGCAGGTGTAGGAGGAGGGAAGGCAGGATGCAGGTAAAGATGCAGGTGTAGGAGGAGGGAAGGCAGGATGCAGGTAAAGATGCAGGTGTAGGAGGTGGGAAGGCAGGATGCAGGTAAAGATGCAGGTAGGGGTGGTGGAGGAGGGAAGGCAGGGTGGAGGTAAAGATGCAGGTGTAGGAGGAGGGAAGGCAGGATGCAGGTAGGGGTGGAGGAGGAGGGAAGGCAGGATGCAGGTAAAGATGCAGGTGTAGGAGGTGGGAAGGCAGGATGCAGGTAAAGATGCAGGTAGGGGTGGAGGGGGAGGGAAGGCAGGATGCAGGTAAAGATGCAGGTAGGGGTGGAGGAGGAGGGAAGGCAGGATGCAGGTAAAGATGCAGGTAGGGGTGGAGGAGGAGGGAAGGCAGGATGCAGGTAAAGATGCAGGTAGGGGTGGTGGAGGAGGGAAGGCAGGATGCAGGTAAAGATGCAGGTGTAGGAGGAGGGAAGGCAGGATGCAGGTAAAGATGCAGGTAGGGGTGGAGGAGGAGGGAAGGCAGGATGCAGGTAAAGATGCAGGTAGGGGTGGAGGAGGAGGGAAGGCAGGATGCAGGTAAAGATGCAGGTAGGGGTGGAGGAGAAGGGAAGGCAGGATGCAGGTAAAGATGCAGGTAGGGGTGGAGGAGGAGGGAAGGCAGGATGCAGGTAAAGATGCAGGTAGGGGTGGAGGAGGAGGGAAGGCAGGATGCAGGTAAAGATGCAGGTAGGGGTGGAGGAGGAGGGAAGGCAGGATGCAGATAAAGATGCAGGTAGGGGTGGAGGAGGAGGGAAGGCAGGATGCAGGTAAAGATGCAGGTAGGGGTGGAGGAGGAGGGAAGGCAGGATGCAGGTAAAGATGCAGGTAGGGGTGGAGGAGGAGGGAAGGCAGGATGCAGGTAAAGATGCAGGTAGGGGTGGTGGAGGAGGGAAGGCAGGGTGCAGGTAAAGATGCAGGTAGGGGTGGTGGAGGAGGGAAGGCAGGATGCAGGTAAAGATGCAGGTAGGGGTGGTGGAGGAGGGAAGGCAGGATGCAGGTAAAGATGTAGGTGTAGGAGGAGGGAAGGCAGGATGCAGGTAAAGATGCAGGTAGGGGTGGAGGAGGAGGGAAGGCAGGATGCAGGTAAAGATGCAGGTGTAGGAGGTGGGAAGGCAGGATGCAGGTAAAGATGCAGGTAGGGGTGGAGGAGGAGAGAAGGCAGGATGCAGGTAAAGATGCAGGTAGGGGTGGTGGAGGAGGGAAGGCAGGATGCAGGTAAAGATGTAGGTGTAGGAGGAGGGAAGGCAGGATGCAGGTAAAGATGCAGGTAGGGGTGGAGGAGGAGGGAAGGCAGGATGCAGGTAAAGATGCAGGTGTAGGAGGTGGGAAGGCAGGATGCAGGTAAAGATGCAGGTAGGGGTGGAGGAGGAGGGAAGGCAGGATGCAGGTAAAGATGCAGGTAGGGGTGGAGGAGGAGGGAAGGCAGGATGCAGGTAAAGATGCAGGTAGGGGTGGAGGAGGAGGGAAGGCAGGATGCAGGTAAAGATGCAGGTAGGGGTGGAGGAGAAGGGAAGGCAGGATGCAGGTAAAGATGCAGGTAGGGGTGGAGGAGGAGGGAAGGCAGGATGCAGGTAAAGATGCAGGTAGGGGTGGAGGAGGAGGGAAGGCAGGATGCAGGTAAAGATGCAGGTAGGGGTGGAGGAGGAGGGAAGGCAGGATGCAGATAAAGATGCAGGTAGGGGTGGAGGAGGAGGGAAGGCAGGATGCAGGTAAAGATGCAGGTAGGGGTGGAGGAGGAGGGAAGGCAGGATGCAGGTAAAGATGCAGGTAGGGGTGGAGGAGGAGGGAAGGCAGGATGCAGGTAAAGATGCAGGTAGGGGTGGTGGAGGAGGGAAGGCAGGGTGCAGGTAAAGATGCAGGTAGGGGTGGTGGAGGAGGGAAGGCAGGATGCAGGTAAAGATGCAGGTAGGGGTGGTGGAGGAGGGAAGGCAGGATGCAGGTAAAGATGTAGGTGTAGGAGGAGGGAAGGCAGGATGCAGGTAAAGATGCAGGTAGGGGTGGAGGAGGAGGGAAGGCAGGATGCAGGTAAAGATGCAGGTGTAGGAGGTGGGAAGGCAGGATGCAGGTAAAGATGCAGGTAGGGGTGGAGGAGGAGAGAAGGCAGGATGCAGGTAAAGATGCAGGTAGGGGTGGAGGAGGAGGGAAGGCAGGATGCAGGTAAAGATGCAGGTGTAGGAGGAGGGAAGGCAGGATGCAGGTAAAGATGCAGGTGGAGGAGGAGGGAAGGCAGGATGCAGGTAAAGATGCAGGTAGGGGTGGTGGAGGAGGGAAGGCAGGATGCAGGTAAAGATGCAGGTGGAGGAGGAGGGAAGGCAGGATGCAGGTAAAGATGCAGGTAGGGGTGTAGGAGAAGGGAAGGCAGGATGCAGGTAAAGATGCAGGTGAAGGAGGAGGGAAGGCAGGATGCAGGTAAAGATGCAGGTGGAGGAGGAGGGAAGGCAGGATGCAGGTAAAGATGCAGGTAGGGGTGGTGGAGGAGGGAAGGCAGGATGCAGGTAAAGATGCAGGTAGGGGCGGAGGAGGAGGGAAGGCAGGATGCAGGTAAAGATGCAGGTAGGGGTGGAGGAGGAGGGAAGGCAGGATGCAGGTAAAGATGCAGGTAGGGGTGGAGGAGGAGGGAAGGCAGGATGCAGGTAAAGATGCAGGTGTAGGAGGAGGGAAGGCAGGATGCAGGTAAAGATGCAGGTGTAGGAGGAGGGAAGGCAGGATGCAGGTAAAGATGCAGGTGTAGGAGGTGGGAAGGCAGGATGTAGGTAAAGATGCAGGTAGGGGTGGTGGAGGAGGGAAGGCAGGGTGGAGGTAAAGATGCAGGTGTAGGAGGAGGGAAGGCAGGATGCAGGTAGGGGTGGAGGAGGAGGGAAGGCAGGATGCAGGTAAAGATGCAGGTGTAGGAGGTGGGAAGGCAGGATGCAGGTAAAGATGCAGGTAGGGGTGGAGGGGGAGGGAAGGCAGGATGCAGGTAAAGATGCAGGTAGGGGTGGAGGAGGAGGGAAGGCAGGATGCAGGTAAAGTTGCAGGTAGGGGTGGAGGAGGAGGGAAGGCAGGATGCAGGTAAAGATGCAGGTAGGGGTGGTGGAGGAGGGAAGGCAGGATGCAGGTAAAGATGCAGGTGTAGGAGGAGGGAAGGCAGGATGCAGGTAAAGATGCAGGTAGGGGTGGAGGAGGAGGGAAGGCAGGATGCAGGTAAAGATGCAGGTAGGGGTGGAGGAGGAGGGAAGGCAGGATGCAGGTAAAGATGCAGGTAGGGGTGGAGGAGAAGGGAAGGCAGGATGCAGGTAAAGATGCAGGTAGGGGTGGAGGAGGAGGGAAGGCAGGATGCAGGTAAAGATGCAGGTAGGGGTGGAGGAGGAGGGAAGGCAGGATGCAGGTAAAGATGCAGGTAGGGGTGGTGGAGGAGGGAAGGCAGGGTGGAGGTAAAGATGCAGGTGCAGGAGGAGGAGGAGGAGGGAAGGCAGGATGCAGGTAAAGATGCAGGTGTAGGAGGTGGGAAGGCAGGATGCAGGTAAAGATGCAGGTAGGGGTGGAGGGGGAGGGAAGGCAGGATGCAGGTAAAGATGCAGGTAGGGGTGGAGGAGGAGGGAAGGCAGGATGCAGGTAAAGATGCAGGTAGGGGCGGAGGAGGAGGGAAGGCAGGATGCAGGTAAAGATGCAGGTAGGGGTGGAGGAGGAGGGAAGGCAGGATGCAGGTAAAGATGCAGGTAGGGGTGGAGGAGGAGGGAAGGCAGGATGCAGGTAAAGATGCAGGTAGGGGTGGAGGAGGAGGGAAGGCAGGATGCAGATAAAGATGCAGGTAGGGGTGGAGGAGGAGGGAAGGCAGGATGCAGGTAAAGATGCAGGTAGGGGTGGAGGAGGAGGGAAGGCAGGATGCAGGTAAAGATGCAGGTAGGGGTGGAGGAGGAGGGAAGGCAGGATGCAGGTAAAGATGCAGGTAGGGGTGGTGGAGGAGGGAAGGCAGGGTGCAGGTAAAGATGCAGGTAGGGGTGGTGGAGGAGGGAAGGCAGGATGCAGGTAAAGATGCAGGTAGGGGTGGTGGAGGAGGGAAGGCAGGATGCAGGTAAAGATGTAGGTGTAGGAGGAGGGAAGGCAGGATGCAGGTAAAGATGCAGGTAGGGGTGGAGGAGGAGGGAAGGCAGGATGCAGGTAAAGATGCAGGTGTAGGAGGTGGGAAGGCAGGATGCAGGTAAAGATGCAGGTAGGGTTGGAGGAGGAGAGAAGGCAGGATGCAGGTAAAGATGCAGGTAGGGGTGGAGGAGGAGGGAAGGCAGGATGCAGGTAAAGATTCAGGTGTAGGAGGAGGGAAGGCAGGATGCAGGTAAAGATGCAGGTGGAGGAGGAGGGAAGGCAGGATGCAGGTAAAGATGCAGGTAGGGGTGGTGGAGGAGGGAAGGCAGGATGCAGGTAAAGATGCAGGTGGAGGAGGAGGGAAGGCAGGATGCAGGTAAAGATGCAGGTAGGGGTGTAGGAGAAGGGAAGGCAGGATGCAGGTAAAGATGCAGGTGAAGGAGGAGGGAAGGCAGGATGCAGGTAAAGATGCAGGTGGAGGAGGAGGGAAGGCAGGATGCAGGTAAAGATGCAGGTAGGGGTGGTGGAGGAGGGAAGGCAGGATGCAGGTAAAGATGCAGGTAGGGGCGGAGGAGGAGGGAAGGCAGGATGCAGGTAAAGATGCAGGTAGGGGTGGAGGAGGAGGGAAGGCAGGATGCAGGTAAAGATGCAGGTAGGGGTGGAGGAGGAGGGAAGGCAGGATGCAGGTAAAGATGCAGGTGTAGGAGGAGGGAAGGCAGGATGCAGGTAAAGATGCAGGTGTAGGAGGAGGGAAGGCAGGATGCAGGTAAAGATGCAGGTGTAGGAGGTGGGAAGGCAGGATGCAGGTAAAGATGCAGGTAGGGGTGGTGGAGGAGGGAAGGCAGGTTGGAGGTAAAGATGCAGGTGTAGGAGGAGGGAAGGCAGGATGCCGGTAGGGGTGGAGGAGGAGGGAAGGCAGGATGCAGGTAAAGATGCAGGTGTAGGAGGTGGGAAGGCAGGATGCAGGTAAAAATGCAGGTAGGGGTGGAGGGGGAGGGAAGGCAGGATGCAGGTAAAGATGCAGGTAGGGGTGGAGGAGGAGGGAAGGCAGGATGCAGGTAAAGATGCAGGTAGGGGTGGAGGAGGAGGGAAGGCAGGATGCAGGTAAAGATGCAGGTAGGGGTGGTGGAGGAGGGAAGGCAGGATGCAGGTAAAGATGCAGGTGTAGGAGGAGGGAAGGCAGGATGCAGGTAAAGATGCAGGTAGGGGTGGAGGAGGAGGGAAGGCAGGATGCAGGCAAAGATGCAGGTAGGGGTGGAGGAGGAGGGAAGGCAGGATGCAGGTAAAGATGCAGGTAGGGGTGGAGGAGAAGGGAAGGCAGAATGCAGGTAAAGATGCAGGTAGGGGTGGAGGAGGAGGGAAGGCAGGATGCAGGTAAAGATGCAGGTAGGGGTGGAGGAGGAGGGAAGGCAGGATGCAGGTAAAGATGCAGGTAGGGGTGGTGGAGGAGGGAAGGCAGGGTGCAGGTAAAGATGCAGGTAGGGGTGGTGGAGGAGGGAAGGCAGGATGCAGGTAAAGATGCAGGTAGGGGTGGTGGAGGAGGGAAGGCAGGATGCAGGTAAAGATGCAGGTAGGGGTGGTGGAGGAGGGAAGGCAGGATGCAGGTAAAGATGCAGGTGTAGGAGGAGGGAAGGCAGGATGCAGGTAAAGATGCAGGTAGGGGTGGTGGAGGAGGGAAGGCAGGATGCAGGTAAAGATGCAGGTGTAGGAGGAGGGAAGGCAGGATGCAGGTAAAGATGCAGGTGAAGGAGGAGGGAAGGCAGGATGCAGGTAAAGATGCAGGTAGGGGTGGAGGAGGAGGGAAGGCAGGATGCAGGTAAAGATGCAGGTGTAGGAGGAGGGAAGGCAGGATGCAGGTAAAGATGCAGGTGTAGGAGGAGGGAAGGCAGGATGCAGGTAAAGATGCAGGTGTAGGAGGTGGGAAGGCAGGATGCAGGTAAAGATGCAGGTAGGGGTGGTGGAGGAGGGAAGGCAGGGTGGAGGTAAAGATGCAGGTGTAGGAGGAGGGAAGGCAGGATGCAGGTAGGGGTGGAGGAGGAGGGAAGGCAGGATGCAGGTAAAGATGCAGGTGTAGGAGGTGGGAAGGCAGGATGCAGGTAAAGATGCAGGTAGGGGTGGAGGGGGAGGGAAGGCAGGATGCAGGTAAAGATGCAGGTAGGGGTGGAGGAGGAGGGAAGGCAGGATGCAGGTAAAGATGCAGGTAGGGGTGGAGGAGGAGGGAAGGCAGGATGCAGGTAAAGATGCAGGTAGGGGTGGAGGAGGAGGGAAGGCAGGATGCAGGTAAAGATGCAGGTAGGGGTGGAGGAGGAGGGAAGGCAGGATGCAGGTAAAGATGCAGGTAGGGGTGGAGGAGAAGGGAAGGCAGGATGCAGGTAAAGATGCAGGTAGGGGTGGAGGAGGAGGGAAGGCAGGATGCAGGTAAAGATGCAGGTAGGGGTGGAAGAGGAGGGAAGGCAGGATGCAGGTAAAGATGCAGGTAGGGGTGGTGGAGGAGGGAAGGCAGGGTGCAGGTAAAGATGCAGGTAGGGGTGGTGGAGGAGGGAAGGCAGGATGCAGGTAAAGATGCAGGTAGGGGTGGTGGAGGAGGGAAGGCAGGATGCAGGTAAAGATGCAGGTAGGGGTGGTGGAGGAGGGAAGGCAGGATGCAGGTAAAGATGCAGGTGTAGGAGGAGGGAAGGCAGGATGCAGGTAAAGATGCAGGTAGGGGTGGTGGAGGAGGGAAGGCAGGATGCAGGTAAAGATGCAGGTGTAGGAGGAGGGAAGGCAGGATGCAGGTAAAGATGCAGGTGAAGGAGGAGGGAAGGCAGGATGCAGGTAAAGATGCAGGTAGGGGTGGAGGAGGAGGGAAGGCAGGATGCAGGTAAAGATGCAGGTAGGGGTGGAGGAGGAGGGAAGGCAGGGTGCAGGTAAAGATGCAGGTGTAGGAGGAGGGAAGGCAGGATGCAGGTAAAGATGCAGGTAGGGAGAGATGGAGGTAGGGGTGGAGGGTGGGATAGCAGACCAGCAGCCTTTCCTTCCTTGAAGTGACCACTAATCTCACATGGAATTTGTGATGTCTTCAAGGAGGGAAGGATGCATTGTGGGTTTTCAAACAGGGCCTTTGGGTGTATAGTTTTGTCCAACTCACTCGCTAAGGTGAGGTAGGAACAGTGGAGGAGGGGTACTGTATGTGTCTGAGGAGAGGTACTGTATGTGTCTGAGGAGAGGTACTGTATGTGTCTGAGGAGAGGTACTGTATGTGTCTGAGGAGAGGTACTGTATGTGTCTGAGGAGAGGTACTGTATGTGTCTGAGGAGAGGTACTGTATGTGTCTGAGGAGAGGTACTGTATGTGTCTGAGGAGAGGTACTGTATGTTTCTGAGGAGAGGTACTGTATGGGTCTGAGGTGAGGTACTGTATGTGTCTGAGGTGAGGTACTGTATGTGTCTGAGGTGAGGTACTGTATGTGTCTGAGGAGAGGTACTGTATGTTTCTGAGGAGAGGTACTGTATGTTTCTGAGGAGAGGTACTGTATGTTTCTGAGGAGAGGTACTGTATGTGTCTGAGGAGAGGTACTGTATGTGTCTGAGGAGAGGTACTGTATGTGTCCGAGGAGAGGTACTGTATGTGTCTGAGGAGAGGTACTGTATGTGTCTGAGGTGAGGTACTGTATGTGTCTGAGGAGAGGTACTGTATGTGTCTGAGGAGAGGTACTGTATGTGTCTGAGGAGAGGTACTGTATGTTTCTGAGGAGAGGTACTGTATGTTTCTGAGGAGAGGTACTGTATGTTTCTGAGGAGAGGTACTGTATGTGTCTGAGGAGAGGTACTGTATGTGTCTGAGGAGAGGTACTGTATGTGTCCGAGGAGAGGTACTGTATGTGTCTGAGGAGAGGTACTGTATGTGTCTGAGGTGAGGTACTGTATGTGTCTGAGGAGAGGTACTGTATGTGTCTGAGGAGAGGTACTGTATGTGTCTGAGGAGAGGTACTGTATGTGTCTGAGGAGAGGTACTGTATGTTTCTGAGGAGAGGTACTGTATGTTTCTGAGGAGAGGTACTGTATGTGTCTGAGGTGAGGTAGGAACAGTGGAGGAGAGGTACTGTATGTGTCTGAGGTGAGGTACTGTATGTGTCTGAGGAGAGGTACTGTATGTGTGAGGTGAGGTACTGTATGTGTCTGAGGAGAGGTACTGTATGTGTCCGAGAAGAGGTACTGTATGGTTCTGAGGTGAGGTAGGAACAGGGGAGGAGAGGCACTGTATGTGTGAGGAGAGGTACTGTATGTGTCTGAGGTGAGGTACTGTATGGTTCTGAGGTGAGGTAGGAACAGGGGAGGAGAGGTACTGTATGTGTGAGGAGAGGTACTGTATGTGTCTGAGGTGAGGTAGGAACAGTGGAGGAGAGGTACTGTATGTGTCTGTGTCTCCATCACTAATAAGCAAACAAACTATCAAGCAAGAAGAGACAAGTTTCAATTGAATTCCGGGCTTTTCTATCCAAGCTCTTTAGCTTTAGACAGAGTGAGTACGACAAGGGTGTTTTGGGAGCGAGTGAACTGCTAGAAAATTATTTTTGATTAGTCTCTATCCTCACCTCCCTCTCTCTCCGTATCTCATTGTGGAAACCCTAATAAAGCAAACAGTTAAGCACACCCTCTCCTCAGCCTCCTCTGTTCTCCATCTCCCCAGTCTCCTCTGTTCTCCATCTCCTCAGCCTCCTCTGTTCTCCATCTCCTCAGCCTCCTCTGTTCTCCATCTCCCCAGTCTCCTCTGTTCTCCATCTCCTCAGCCTCCTCTGTTCTCTCTCTCCTCAGCCTCCTCTGTTCTCCCTCTCCTCAGCCTCCTCTGTTCTCCCTCTCCTCAGCCTCCTCTGTTCTCTCTCTCCTCAGCCTCCTCTGTTCTCTCTCTCCTCAGCCTCCTCTGTTCTCCCTCTCCTCAGCCTCCTCTGTTCTCCCTCTCCTCAGACTCCTCTGTTCTCCCTCTCCTCAGCCTCCTCTGTTCTCCCTCTCCTCAGCCTCCTCTGTTCTCCCTCTCCTCAGCCTCCTCTGTTCTCCCTCTCCTCAGCCTCCTCTGTTCTCTCTCTCCTCAGCCTCATCTGTTCTCTCTCTCCTCAGCCTCCTCTGTTCTCTCTCTCCTCAGCCTCCTCTGTTCTCCCTCTCCTCAGCCTCCTCTGTTCTCTCTCTCCTCAGCCTCCTCTGTTCTCTCTCTCCTCAGCCTCCTCTGTTCTCCCTCTCCTCAGCCTCCTCTGTTCTCCCTCTCCTCAGCCTCCTCTGTTCTCCATAACTCCCTCATTTAAGGTAATGGAGTAATCCAGAAAGCCAAGACCCAGCCTCTGCATTTTCCCTCAGCATTCATTCACTCCGCAGAAAAAAAAACAGGAAAGCAAAAGATACTGGAAGAGAAGAGATATAATGACGGCACTTAAGAAAGCACTTACCTTCAGCTGAGATGAACACTTGTTTTTCTTGGCCTCCGTTTCTCTCGTTGTCTCTCCGTCTGTTTTCACGGTGTCTGTGTGTGTATCTTGTGCCCTCTAAACCTAGCCGTTGTCCACGTTTCAAGAGGTGGTCGGTCGTTGGTTCACCATTGTGGCTACTGGGTTTAGGTTAGTGCTGAGGCCTTGGCTGCATTTCATTCCAGAAAGGTTATCTCCCTCTCCTCTTTCCTAGTTTCAGACTCCCCTTCACGGATCTGACATGAATGGATAAGTGAAGGCAATATGGAGGAAACTAGGTAGAGTTTTAACACCTACCCAGTTAGTCAATATGGAGGCAACTAGGTAGTTTTATCACCTACCCTGTTAGTCAATATGGAGGAAACTAGGTAGTTTTAACTAACACCTACCCAGTTAGTCAATATGGAGGAAACTAGGTAGAGTTTTAACACCTACCCAGTTAGTCAATATGGAGGAAACTAGGTAGAGTTTTAACACCTACCCAGTTAGTCAATATGTAGGAAACTAGGTAGAGTTTTAACACCTACCCTGTTAGTCAATATGGAGGAAACTAGGTAGAGTTTTAACTAACACCTACCCAGTTAGTCAATATGGAGGAAACTAGGTAGAGTTTTAACACCTACCCTGTTAGTCTCCGATCTGTTAAGGTGAGTGAACAAGGGCAAAAAGGAGGGGACAACTTTTCGGGACGCTATGCAACACCAGTGATAGTCAGACGTCTAGTCAGACAGCCAATCAGGTGTTAAACACAGTAGTGGCAGGACATTTGGGACAACACCTGCCAGACCATGAAGAAACAGACACACTGCTGCTTTAAACATAAACATGCCAAGATATACACACACACACACACACACACACACACACACACACACACACACACACACACACACACACACACACACACAGTCCATTGATGTTGTAGCATTTAAAAGATAGACTAAGTGTTGTTATTCTGTGAGATGTTGGGTCAGGCCTTGGCCCTCCCACTGTGTGCTGAATCTCATCTGACTCCAGTATAGGACAATGCAGTGCAGCTTGTTTTCAACCCCACCTTCTCCATATCCGTTTTACTTTACTGTGTGTATGTACGTGTGTTTGTACACGCACACACGCAAGTTCAAGCCGAGGCCCGTTGCTATGGAAACCTCTATATAAGTAGTGTAGCAAGGTGTTCTTTCTTGCGTAATGAGTAACACATAGATGGTGCTGTTCAGTAGATAATGCCCAGCGTATTACACAGCGTCTCTGAAGGGTTCCTGTAAAACATCCTCAGTGTGCAGTCCTTTGATTTAAACACAGAATACAGATGTCCTGTGCTTTGTCTCTTCTAATCTAATAGAGGAATTTGGTTGACATGGTGATCGCTACTCAGATGGTGTCACAGACATATTGAATTGTCATATTGAAGATCTGTTGATTTTTATCCTGGTTAGACTTGCAATGTTCTGACAACTTTCCCCAAATTCCCAGGTTTTCTAGAAATCCAGGTTAGAAGCCTGGGAATGTTGCTACCCTGGTACATACAGTATGTCTGATGATGCAACTAGCCATGTTATGGACTATGGCTGATCATATAGCCAGTTTATTTCATACGGCCAGTTGTGTGTGTGTGTGTGTGTGTGTCGGGGTGATGACCTGGCACAGTCACTTAGCGTGATGGTTCCTGTGAAGACACTACAGGCGACAATAAATAACATTCTCCTGGGTGAGTTAGGGTCCCACCTAGCCCACCTGACACGGCATGCTAAACACGCACACACACACACACACACACACACACACACACACACACACACACACACACACACACACACACACACACTCTCTCTTTCACTCAACACACACATATGTATTAACACACAGACTAATTCACACTTAAACACATACACACACACACCCTGAATGAGCGCTTGACCGCAGTGCGTGATCCCTCCTCGCTCCGGAGCCCCTCTTTCTGTCGTCCATCACCTGGGTGTCCGTGTCTTCCATCCTTCTGGGAAATGAGGAGATCTATTAGAATGGCCTGCTGTGTGAGATGACGAGGGTAATGGGGCTCTCTCTCTCTCCTTCTCTGCTCTGGAAAACCAGAGATTCATCACATCGAATGAGGGATGAGTGAAGAGAACAGGTGAAAGGTCAGAACCTGGTGGGGGGGCTGTGTGTGTGTGTGTGAGCAAGTGTGTGTTAGTGTGTGTGTGTGGAAGAGAGATCCCATTGTGTCTCTTCACCACATAGGATGGACCCCTCATGCTCACTGAGGTATGTCTCATTGTGATTTGTTCCTGTCCCTAACCATTCATAACATACATCCTGCCTGTCTGTCTGTCCCTAACCATTCATAACATACATCCTGCCTGTCTGTCTGTCCATAACCATTCATAACATACACCCTCTCTCTCTGTCCCTAACCATTCATAACATACATCCTGCCTGTCTGTCTGTCCCTAACCATTCATAACATACATCCTGCCTGTTCCTAACCATTCATAACATACATCCTGCCTGTCTCTGTCCCTAACCATTCATAACATACACCCTCTCTCTCTGTCCCTAACCATTCATAACATACATCCTGCCTGTCTGTCTGTCCCTAACCATTCATAACATACATCCTCCCTGTCTGTCCCTAACCATTCATAACATACATCCTGCCTGTCCCTAGCCATTCATAACATACATCCTGCCTGTCCCTAACCATCCATAACATACATCCTGCCTGTCCCTAACCATTCATAACATACATCCTCCCTGTCTCTGTCCCTAACCATTCATAACATACATCCTCCCTGTCTCTGTCCCTAACCATTCATAACATACATCCTGCCTGTCCCTAACCATTCATAACATACATCCTCCCTGTCTCTGTCCCTAACCATTCATAACATACATCCTCCCTGTCTCTGTCCTTAACCATTCATAACATACATCCTGTCTGCTTGTTCCTAACCATTCATAATATACATCCTGCCTGTCTGTCCCTAACCATTCATAACATACATCCTGTCTGTCCCTAACCATTCATAACATACATCCTGCCTGTCTGTCTGTCCCTAACCATTCATAACATACATCCTGCCTGTCCCTAACCATTCATAACATACACACTCTCTCTCTGTCCCTAACCATTCATAACATACATCCTGCCTGTCTGTCTGTCCCTAACCATTCATAACATACATCCTCCCTGTCTGTCCCTAACCATTCATAACATACATCCTGTCTGTCCCTAACCATTCATAACATACACCCTCTCTCTCTGTCCCTAACCATTCATAACATACATCCTCCCTGTCTGTCTGTCCCTAACCATTCATAACATACATCCTCCCTGTCTGCCTGTCCCTAACCATTCATAACATACATCCTCCCTGTCTGCCTGTCCCTAACCATTCATAACATACATCCTGTCTGCCTGTCCCTAACCATTCATAACATACATCCTCCCTGTCTGTCCCTAACCATTCATAACATACATCCTCCCTGTCTGCCTGCCTGTCCCTAACCATTCATAACATACATCCTCCCTGTCTGTCCCTAACCATTCATAACATACATCCTCCCTGTCTGTCCCTAACCATTCATAACATACATCCTCCCTGTCTCTGACCCTAACCATTCATAACATACATCCTGCCTGTCTGCCTGTCCCTAACCATTCATAACATACATCCTCCCTGTCTGCCTGTCCCTAACCATTCATAACATACATCCTCCCTGTCTGCCTGTCCCTAACCATTCATAACATACATCCTGTCTGTCCCTAACCATTCATAACATACATCCTGCCTGTCCCTAACCATTCATAACATACATCCTGTCTGTCCCTAACCATTCATAACATACATCCTGCCTGTCTGCCTGTCCCTAACCATTCATAACATACATCCTGCCTGTCCCTAACCATTCATAACATACATCCTCCCTGTCTGCCTGTCCCTAACCATTCATAACATACATCCTGCCTGTCTGCCTGTCCCTAACCATTCATAACATACATCCTCCCTGTCTGTCTGCCTGTCCCTAACCATTCATAACATACATCCTCTCTGTCTCTGTCCCTAACCATTCATAACATACATCCTCCCTGTCTCTGTCCCTAACCATTCATAACATACATCCTGCCTGTCTGCCTGTCCCTAACCAGTCATAACATACATCCTCCCTGTCTGTCTGTCCCTAACCATTCATAACATACATCCTGCCTGTCCCTAACCATTCATAACATACATCCTCCCTGTCTGCCTGTCCCTAACCATTCATAACATACATCCTCCCTGTCTCTGTCCCTAACCATTCATAACATACATCCTCTCTGTCTCTGTCCCTAACCATTCATAACATACATCCTCCCTGTCTCTGTCCCTAACCATTCATAACATACATCCTCCCTGTCTCTGTCCCTAACCATTCATAACATACATCCTCCCTGTCTCTGTCCCTAACCATTCATAACATACATCCTCTCTGTCTCTGTCCCTAACCATTCATAACATACATCCTCCCTGTCTCTGTCCCTAACCATTCATAACATACATCCTGCCTGTCCCTAACCATTCATAACATACATCCTCCCTGTCTCTGTCCCTAACCATTCATAACATACATCCTGCCTGTCCCTAACCATTCATAACATACATCCTCCCTGTCTCTGTCCCTAACCATTCATAACATACATCCTGCCTGTCCCTAACCATTCATAACATACATCCTGCCTGTCCCTAACCATTCATAACATACATCCTCCCTGTCTCTGTCCCTAACCATTCATAACATACACCCTCTCTGTCTCTGTCCCTAACCATTCATAACATTGTATGTCCTTAACCATTCATAACATACACCCTCTCTGTCTACCAGTCTAGTGATGGACTACCAACCAAACACCCTCCATCCATCTCTCTCCTTCATTTTCCCCCACCCAAATGTTTTCATGTAACATTCGTCTAAAGTTTAAAAAGGTACTCTCTGTCATTCACTCACTCTTCATTCCACACAGTACCTCCTCTGGTGTATGTGTACCGTTCAGATCCGGCACAGAGTTCAGCCCCACCTTCCTCAGTAAATAAAGTCAGAAGTGTCCCCACATCCCTGAAAACAGAAGAGCACCAGATGTGTGTGAGTCCTAGTGGAACCAGAGACTTTGACAGATGCTGCTAATTGTAGTCAGAGCCAGCTGCCTCTGTGTGACTGGGGAAGCACTCTGCCAGTACCTAGACTGTTCTTTTCAACCGCTCAGCCCAAACTACCTGGATGAGACTCCTTTTGCCTGCCGATTCAACTAGATTTATGAATGTTTATTAAGCTAATGAATTTGAATTTTTGAAGGTTGGTTAACGCCACATGTACAAAGCCTAATCTGGCCTGAGGAGACTCTAAACTGACAGCTAATGCCTTGCTCGGTGGTCTGACGGCTTGACTTCAGTACCTGTTTGGTCACTTGTCCTCTATAGGCTCTAGTGTTGTATATTTCAGGTCAGAATACAGTATGCTTAGAGAGAATGCTTACATTGTTAAATACTTCTCCTCTGATATGTAGTACCTTACTACAACGAAGTGCTCCACTCCTGTTCCAACAGATATATGCACTTATCAACCACAATTAAAAGAACACTTATTGAATGGTCCCTCTTTACATTGAAAGATTGGTCCTTGTGTGGACTGGTGGAGGCTGAAGAGCTGAAGTACTCTACTAACGAGCAGGTTCCAATCAGAAAAATAAATTCATTATTTAGCTTTAGCATTGAGCTGAGGTCAGAATGGTTTTGACTGCTGTGCATTAGCTTGTCTGTTAGTAGTCAGTTATTGAATGAGAGTCAATGAGATTAGAGAGGAGCTTTTAGACCTGGAGGCTGACAGGAGTGGTGCTGCCTTGGAGAGACCTCCTGATAGTCCACCATCACTGGTCCAGGATCAGTTGTCTTTGCCTCTGTTCTAACTCTAAACCTGTGTGAGCCTCACAATACAACTGACCTGGGATGAATTGATAAGAACAGTTTGAATTGCTGTTCAAATATCAACCATTCTCCCTTCCTTAATGTAATCACTCTAACACTGAGGTAAAACCCTAGGAAGGAAGAAAGGTGCATTTGAAAGGAATTCAAACTGGGCCTTAGTACCTGCTGCATCTTAGGGCCCTGTTCTAATACTCTTCAACTGTATCATTCCTTTCCTCTCTTCCTTGAAGTCATTTCAGAAGGAAGGAAGGAGGCATTTTGAATATTCTAGCAGGGCCAATGTTTGGGCTGTGTATCGCAGCTTCTTCACCTGTTGTCCCACCAGCCGTCCTCACCACAGCCTCTATCTCTGCTGCCCTCTGCAGGCTGCTGCTGGAACTGCTGGAGCTGCTGTTTGACAAGTTCAACGCGGTGGCTGCGGCCCACAGTGTGGTGCTGGCCCACCTGCAGCAGATCGTGGTGTCCCCCAACGGAGCCCAGGAGGGCATCAAGCTCTATGAGCTAGCCGACGTCTCTGCTAAGATCCAGACCGTGCTCCAGGTCAGTTCAAGTTTAAAATGTCAACTTTTGAGTCCATCACAGTCCCGAATCCCTGCACCACACACAAATAAAAAATATCTACAAAGATCCATCTGCCGTTCTGTGTATCCATAAAGATTCACGGATGATATTTCAGCAGACGATTTGCACACATGTGGTTAAACCTTTAGACTGTGAAAGCATAGATTAGGCTTCCATGAGCAGGAATGATCACACATGATGTTAACTAGGAGAGACAAGACTCACTGTTCAGACATCAACAACAATGACAAAAACAGATATAGCTTTACCTTTAGTGACGAAAATCTTTACTAATGCAGATTGGCTATTTACTGTACACGTTCATTGTAGAAATCAATCTGGTTCTTCATATGCGGCCCGGGGGGGTGTGACTGTGAAAGCATGTCGTATCTATAGCAGGAGGAATGTAGGCTAATTCCTTGAATGCTGTTACCTCTGTGTGTGTGTTGTGCATCCAGCTAGGAATCCTGGCAGTGTTTCACCCAACACTCGTTTGTGCAGCCAGTCAATGTTGTCTTTCTTTTCAAAGAAGAGATTATTCTTGTGGAACGAGTGCTGAGAGTACACACACGTGTATAAAAAAAACACATTGAAAAACACACATATTCAAACAAGCACACACAAAAACTCTCTCCCCTAGTCTAGTCAGTGAGTGCTGGGGGTGCCTGCCTTATATGGGGCGTTCCTCAGGGATCTGTCATAGGTCACTTCCAAACAGCTGCTCATCATCTCAGCCAATCAGACGGGAGCAGAGAGCAAACACAGTGCAGCCGACACGCACCAATTAAAGGACTGCAATTAAACCAGGCAATCAGAGGAAGTGCCTGTTCCTGTGTGTGTCACAACTAACATCAACCCCACTGTATAATTTATATTTTTTTTTATTCCTAATCTGACACGATGATGAAATCCGTAGCGCTTGATTTCTTCCGTCGGGTTCTAAGACGTAAGCCTGTGTGTAGGTGGACACATTTCAGAGTGTAGTGAAGTGTGGAAACGAGGGGAAGGATGAGAACGGAACACAGGTCTGATGATGAAACGGAGCAGCCAGAGGGGACGTTGGCTCGGGAACAGCCAGTTACGCTGGGGAAGCGGTCCAGTAACGTGAAGCTAGCTATCCCCTGTGGAGGGAGTCATTGTGAGGTGTAGCTCCAGGGTATTATCCTGTCACACATGTGAGTGATGGCTGGGCTCCAGCTTGAGCTCTGAGCATTAAAGAGTCTACAGTCAAACTACAGATGGAGGAGTGAGGATCCACATCATGGTTCTCGGACTGGTTTTCTAGATATGGTCTCTGACTTTTCTCTCCAAACCAGTCTGCTGTCATGTAGCTTGGTCTGTATGGATTAGGCTTCCAATGACACGAACCCATATAGCCTTCCCGTTAGTGACCACAAGCTTTACTAATGTGGATTGACTACACGTTCATTGTAAAAATCTATTTGGTTTCTTTATATACAGCCCAGGGCTGTATGTAGGACTGTGAAAGCAGACAGAATGTCAGTGAGTCTTGCCTTTTGTAGTCAGCATAATACATTTTATTTAAATAATATGTTTTTTTTTGTAAAAAAAATAAAATAAAAAATGTACACCCTTTTCTCCCCAATTTCGTGGTATCCAATTGTTAGTAGTTACTATCTTGTCTCATCGCTACAACTCCCGTACGGGCTCGGGAGAGACGAAGGTCAAAAGCCATGCGTCCTCCGAAACACAACCCAACCAAGCCGCACTGCTTCTTTAACACAGCGCGCATCAAACCAGCTGCACTAATGTGTTGGAGGAAACACAGTGCTCCTGGCGACCTGGTTAGCATGCACTGTGCCCGGCCCGCCACAGGAGTTGCTAGTGCGCGATGAGACAAGGATATGCCGGCCAAACTCTCCCTAACCCGGACGACGCTAGGCCAATTGTGCGTCGCCCCATGAACCTTCCGGTCGCGGCCGGCTGCGACAGAGCCTCCGGCGCGAACCCAGAGTCTCTGGTGGCGATAGACCAGTGTCCGAGACCACTGCGCCACCCGGGAGGCCCCATGTTTATCTTTTTTTACATTTGTTTTTTTGTACAGCAGATACAAACATACACAAGAACGCCTGGTCACACCTCCATCCCTAGTGCCTGGCCACACCCCCATCCCTAGTGCCTGGTCACACCCCCATCCCTAGAGCCTGGTCACACCCCTATCCCTAGTGCCTGGTCACACCCCCATCCCTAGAGCCTGGTCACACCCCCATCTCTAGAGCCTGGTCACACCTCCATCCCTAGTGCCTGGCCACACCCCCATCCCTAGTGCCTGGTCACACCCCCATCCCTAGAGCCTGGTCACACCCCCATCCCTAGTGTCTGGCCACACCCCCATCCCTAGTGCCTGGCCACACCCGCATCCCTAGAGCCTGGTCACACCCCCATCCCTAGAGCCTGGTCACACCTCCTCCATCCCTAGTGCCTGGCCACACCCCCATCCCTAGAGCCTGGTCACACCTCCTCCATCCCTAGTGCCTGGCCACACCCCCATCCCTAGTGCCTGGCCACACCCGCATCCCTAGAGCCTGGTCACACCCCCATCCCTAGAGCCTGGTCACACCCCCATCCCTAGTGCCTGGTCACACCCCCATCCCTAGAGCCTGGTCACACCCCCATCCCTAGAGCCTGGTCACACCCCCATCCCTAGAGCCTGGTCACACCCCCATCCCTACTGCCTGGTCACACCCACATCCCTAGTGCCTGGTCACACCTCCTCCATCCCTAGTGCCTGGTCACACCCCCATCCCTAGTGCCTGGTCACACCCCCATCCCTAGTGCCTGGTCACACCTCCTCCATCCCTAGAGCCTGGTCACACCCCCATCCCTAGAGCCTGGTCAAACCCCCATCCCTAGAGCCTGGTCACACCCCCATCCCTAGAGCCTGGTCACACCCCCATCCCTAGAGCCTGGTCACACCCCCATCCCTAGAGCCTGGTCACACCCCCATCCCTAGTGCCTGGTCACACCTCCTCCATCCCTAGAGCCTGGTCAAACCCCCATCCCTAGTGCCTGGTCACACCCCCATCCCTAGAGCCTGGTCACACCCCCATCCCTAGAGCCTGGTCACACCCCCATCCCTAGTGTCTGGTCACACCTCCATCCCTAGAGCCTGGTCACACCCCCATCCCTAGAGCCTGGTCACACCCCCATCCCTAGAGCCTGGTCACACCCCCATCCCTAGAGCCTGGTCACACCCCCATCCCTAGAGCCTGGTCACACCCCCATCCCTAGAGCCTGGTCACACCCCCATCCCTAGAGCCTGGTCACACCCCCATCCCTAGAGCCTGGTCACACCCCCATCCCTAGAGCCTGGTCACACCCCCATCCCTAGAGCCTGGTCACACCCCCATCCCTAGAGCCTGGTCACACCCCCATCCCTAGTGCCTGGTCACACCTCCTCCATCCCTAGAGCCTGGTCACACCCCCATCCCTAGTACCTGGTCACACCCCCATCCCTAGTGCCTGGTCACACCCCCATCCCTAGAGCCTGGTCACACCCCCATCCCTAGAGCCTGGTCACACCCCCATCCCTAGTGTCTGGTCACACCTCCATCCCTAGTGCCTGGTCACACCCCCATCCCTAGTCACACTTCCATCCCTAGTGCCTGGTCACACCCCCATTCCTAGTGCCTGGTCACACCCCCATCCCTAGTGCCTGGTCACACCCCCAACCCTAGTGCCTGGTCACACCCCATCCCTAGTCACACCCCCATCTCTAGTTCCTGGTCACACCCCCATCCCTAGTGCCTGGTCACACCACCATCCCTAGTCACACCCCCATCCCTAATCACACCCCCATCCCTAGTCACACCCCCATCCCTAGTGCCTGGCAACACCTCCATCCCTAGTGCCTGGCCACATCCCCATCCCTAGTGCCTGGTCACACCCCCATCCCTAGTGCCTGGTCACACCTCCATCCCTAGTGCCTGGCCACACCCCCATCCCTAGTGCCTGGCCACACCCCCATCCCTAGTGCCTGGTCACACCTCCATCCCTAGTGCCTGGCCACACCCCCATCCCTAGTGCCTGGCCACACCCGCATCCCTAGTGCCTGGCCACACCCCCATCCCTAGTGCCTGGCCTCACCTCCATCCCTAGTGCTTGGCCACACCTCCATCCCTAGTGCCTGGCCACACCCCCATCCCTAGTGCCGGGCCAAACCCGCATCCCTTGTGCCTGGCCACACCCCCATCCCTAGTGCCGGGCCACACCCCCATCCCTAGTGTCTGCACACAACCCCATCCATATTGCCTGGCCACACCACCATCCCTAGTGCCTGGCCACACCTGCATCCCTAGTGCCTGGCCACACCCCCATCCCTAGTGCCTGGCCACACCCCCATCCCTAGTGCCTGGCCACACCCCCATCCCTAGTGCCTGGCCACACCCCCATCCCTAGTGCCTGGCCACACCCCCATCCCTAGTAACTGGCCACATCCTCATCCCTAGTGCCTGGCCACACCCCCATCCCTGGTGCCTGCATTATTGTTTGTCACTTGGCTGTAAATTACACCCATTAATTTTTCTCGGTTGCCCAGGCTATTTCATTATTTCAATAATAAATCATGTTTCCATTGTGTTAATGATGGAGATGGATTTCCAGGTTTTTACTCTAAGTTTATTCCAGAAGAGTAATGAGAAGAGAATGGTCCGGGCCATTGGGTGTCTGACTGCACCCCATATGCCAGGTCTTGAAATATGCAGACAGACAGATTAACAGTATGTTTACATTGTAACACTTCTGACAGACAACTTTGTAGCTCCGCCCATAACGTTTGGACTTCACAGCGTTCTCAGAAGGCATGGATTACTGAGTCATTGTTAGTTTTACACTTAAGACATGACTCTGCCGTTGTGCTGTAGAATTTGTGAATTTTGTCTCTGGTTGAATAAATTCTATACATTGGTTTATACTGGATTAAGCTACATTTTCATGAACTGTTTCGTTAGTTTTGCTCCAACATTCCCTCCATCTTGTGGCAACATTACTCTCCTAGTCAGCATCGTGTGAATTTGAATGTGTGTGTTTGTTTGATTGTGTGTGTATGTTTCAATCTGTTTTTTCTTTTGCTCGTGCGGCGAGGTCCGTGCACACGTTTGTGTATAGATAGCTGAGGAACTGCATTTCAACTGACATGCTTTCATGTTCTCAGCACTCGTTCCACAAGAATAATCTCTTCTTTGAAAAGAAAGACAACATTGACTGGCTGCACAAACGAGTGTTGGGTGAAACACTGCCAGGATTCCTAGCTGGATGCACAACACACACAGAGGTAACAGCATTCTCTCAAGGAATTAGCCTACATCTCTCCTGCTATAGATACGACATGCTTTCACAGTCACACCCCCCCGGGCCGCATATGAAGAACCAGATTGATTTCTACAATGGAAGTGTACAGTAAATAGTCAATCTGCATTAGTAAAGATGTGAAATATTGTGGTCACTAAAGGTGAGGCTACATGGATTTGTCATTGTAGTTGATGTCAGAACAGTGAGTCCTAGTTAGCATCATGTGAGGTAGACCTCCTGAGGGACACAGTGAAGAGTTGACAGCAGTTTGCTCCTTTCCTCTTTTCTATTTTACACTCTGCTCTTTTCTTATCTTGCTCTTATTTTCTCCCTCACATCTTTTCTCTTCCTTGTTTTCGTCTCGTTCCAAGTCTCTGAGGGCTAGCGTTCTCTCCCTTTTCTTTTGAGAGGAGAGAGACGGAGGGAGCGAGAGGGAGAGCAAGCGAGGGGGCGGGGGAGCGAGCGGAAGGGAGGGAAGGAGAGGGAGGGAGGGAGCTAGAGAGAGATGGGCACAGACCGGTGGAGGGGGGTGACTGAAAGAGAGGAGAGTAAAGGGAGAGAGAGGTGCACACTGGGATTGAGTATATGGGCTTATCATCACTCCATCAGACCAGGAGTCAGACGGTGACCTTGAGCACATTTTATCCATCATATTTTCTTTTCTCTTGCGTTTTCTCTCTCACTCATTCTCTCGCTTTTTCACCCCTCAAAACCACTCAGAATGAAAAGCAGTGACTCCGCAATGCCAACTGTTGCTAAGGCCGCCCTGAGCTAACTGCGGAAGGGCGGGCAGGCAGGCAGGCCTTAGGGCTCGAAGACGCAGCTAGACTTGAATCACATTTTGTCCAAAGCCTACTTTAGTGGAACTGAGGACAAATGCTCTGTCTTATTGAACATTGATTATCTAAGACCCAGGCCCCTTGATTGGCTCAAAATTGGTCCTTACACTAAGCTGTGATTGGATAGGTACTGGATCAACAGAGTCATGATTTGTCTGGGCCAACTGATTGCCTGCCAGTTTATTCACCGGTGTTTCAGCTCTGTTTGGAGGAGAATATGAAGAGATGGACAGATAGAGGTGTGGGAACTGTAGGGTTGGCGTTGTATACTCTCAGAGCCAGTCAGATGGACAGATAGAGGTGTGGGAACTGTAGGGTTGGCGTTGTATACTCTCAGAGCCAGTCAGATGGTTGGATGGAATTTATTCAAATAGTTTCAATCCAAATCTGACCCTTCATACTGTACATTGGCTACCTAATCACCCCCTAGCTTCCAATTGGCTCAATCACCTACCCTCTCCACGGCAACTCCCCTTTACTGACCTTATTGTCCCCATGGGGACATGTTGTTAAAGTATCATGTACACGTTTAAATTGGCGTTTAAATACAGTAGACAACAAATTGACAATACAACATTCATAACAGTTACATACCAATAAAATGAGACTAGCCTGCTGGCCTTACTGGGTCGATAGGATCATTTCGCCCGGGCTGTTTAGGAGGGATATCACACCTGGCACAAATTATTGTCTAGTTCTGTTATTCCTGCCGGGGGGTACCCTATACCTGCACCCAGAGGGGGGAGTAGTTCAATGTCTGGGTACATGGGGTGGCTTGGGTGAAAAATATTTAGTGAGCCTTGCTGATGGCCCTGACATTAAAGATCTCGTCCAGACCTGTCTGTTTCTCCTAGTACTTTGCTTGACATGGCGATAATCCTTCTCAGCATATTTCTCTGGTTGACAGTGGTCTTGCTAAACCAACAAACAATACAAAAAGTTGAAATACTCTCAATGAAAGATCTGCAAAACAGAGTCAGTATAGTCCAGTCAACATTAAAAGATCCCATCTTGTTGAGAAAGTACAGTCTCCGTTGACTCTTTTTATAGATAATTATTGTCCAAGAGGACAGCCAGATATGTGTATTTCTCTATGTTCTGACCTGTTACAGACGTAGGTGGTGTTCTCTTCCTGAAGTCGATGCACATCTCTTTGGTTTTGTTGTTATTGAGGACCAAGTGTGATTCATCACAGCACTCTACGAAGTCATTTAGGACCGGGCCATGGGGTTCCTCATCATCATGCAACAGTCTGATCAAGGCAGTGTCATCAGCGAACTAAACTAGGTGTCTGTCAGGGTGGGAACTAGTACAACTATTAGTGTACAGTTGGTCGTCCTAAATAAAATACTAAAGTAAAGGCAAATGAAAGAGATTGTGTCAGGGATAGAGAGTTAAAGAGAGTTGGAGAAAGAGAGAGGAGGGAGTGTAGGTATTGCGCGGCTGTGCTGTGCCTTTGTGTTAATGGAAGGCATTAAGCCGTTGGCTCTTCAGCGGCGCGGGCACTAGAGCTGCTACCGCTGCCTCCGCTCTGCCAACCCCAGGTTGCCAGGGGCTCCTCGCTCCCCCGCCGCCGCGATGTGCGATAATGTCATCTCTTGATTAGAATACTCATTATGTGAAATGAGGTTTTCTTATTCAGTCACTCGTGTTATTATTTTCTGTCCGATTGTATCTTTGTGAGTCTCTCCTTCTCTCCCACTCCCTCTCTCAATCCTTCTTATCCCATTTTCTTTCCATCCCTCTCTCTTTCCCTCAATCACCATTCCTCTCATTCTCTTTCCCTCTCCCTTCCTCTATCCCTCTCTCTACCCCTCTCCCCCGTCTTTCCTGCTCTCTTCAAGAGACAAACTCAGTATGACAGCAGCACATGTTAGTCTAGCAGCACATGTTAGTCTAGCAGCACATGTTAGTCTAGCAGCACATGTTAATGCCTGATACTCTAGCAGCACATGTTACTCTAGCAGCACGTTACTCTAGCAGCACATGTTAGTCTAGCAGCACATGTTAGTCTAGCAGCACATGTTAGTCTAGCAGCACATGTTAATGCCTGATAGTCTAGCAGCACATGTTAATGCCTGATATTCTAGCAGCACATGTTAATGCCTGATAGTCGGGCCGCATTGCAGATTCCTGAGGGAGGCTGTATGGCAGGCTACTCTTTGCCCTGTCTCTACTCTGACAGTGGGGTTCTATAGTTCCCCTATTCCACCCTGCAGCGGCCTGGTGTGTGTGTGTGCGCGCCTATGTCGACTTGAGTGTGTGCACTTGTGTCTGCAGGTGTGAAACGTACCCACTATCATGAAACATCTCTACTAGCTAGTATCTATGCTCAGGTGTGTGTGGTGAGATGTTGTTGGCTCTTGTCTGGGTGTAGATTAGATCGTGTTGGCAGTTGTCTATGTTGTCTCTTGTTAGTTCAGGTGTGTTCTGAAGACTAGCAGTTGTGCACTATCATCTATATATTAGCTAGTGGCTCAGGTGTGTGTTGATGCTGTTGGGTCTTGTCTAGGTGTAAATTAGTGGCGGCCATCTTGTTCACGTTGTCTCTTGTTCACGTCTGTGCTGTAGTGCTGAATGATTAGTGCTTTTTGAGGTTGGTTCGATGATTATTTTTTTAAACATTAAATGCATTATAAAATAATGACATTACTTTGATTTTAGAGCATTTTAATGGAAATTCCAAAGCCCAAAATAGTGAACGTTCAATATCTAAAACATTGAAAATATTCCATTGTGTCTGTCAGGTCCACATTGGGTAGACATCAAAAGAAGAACTAGAAAATGATTATGAAATAATTAAATATTTCAGTTGTGTATATTACTTCATTTTTATTTGATGACTTTATTATTTAGTCATCATCTCTCTAAAAAAAAAGCTCCATCAAGCTACACACAATACCCCACAATGACAAAGTGAAAACAGGTTTTTAGAAATGTTTACAAAAAAACATACACTATTTACATAAGTATTCAGACTTTTTGCTATGAGACTCGAAATTGAGCTCAGGTTTATCCTGTTTCCATTGATCGTCCTTGAGATATTTCTACAACTTGATCCCCAAGAACACAATGGCCTCCATCATTCATAAGTATACGTTTGGAACCACCAATTGAATCCATTTTAGAATAAGACTATAACGTAACAAAATGTGGAAAAAGTCAAGGCGTCTGAATACTTTCCGAATGTGCTGTATGTTCTCCCCAGACTGTACTGTCTTTAGCCGTCCTGTTTGGACAGTTCCCCAGACTGTACTGTCTTTAGCCGTCCTGTTTGGACAGTTCCCCAGACTGTACTGTCTTTAGCCGTCCTGTTTGGACAGTCCCCCAGACTGTACTGTCTTTAGCCGTCCTGTTTGGACAGTTCCCCAGACTGTACTGTCTTTAGCCGTCCTATTTAGACAGTTCCCCAGACTGTACTGTCTTTAGCCGTCCTATTTAGACAGTTCCCCATACTGTACTGTCTTTAGCCGTCCTGTTTGGACAGTTCCCCAGACTGTACTGTCTTTAGCCGTCCTATTTAGACAGTTCCCCAGACTGTACTGTCTTTAGCCGTCCTGTTTGGACAGTTCCCCATACTGTACTGTCTTTAGCCGTCCTATTTAGATAGTACAGTATGGGGAACTGTCTTTAGCCGTCCCATTTAGATAGTACAGTATGGGGAACTGTCTTTAGCCGTCCCATTTAGATAGTTCCGTATGGGGAACTGTCTTTAGCCGTCCTATTTAGATAGTTCCCCAGACTGTACTGTCTTTAGCCGTCCTATTTAGACAGTTCCCCATACACTACTGTCTTTAGCCGTCCTATTTAGATAGTTCCGTATGGGGAACTGTCTTTAGCCGTCCTATTTAGACAGGCTGCCTCAGCATGCTACAGAGCTGTCTAAATAATTGTATTAGTTCTACGAAGTAGATAAGGCATACTTTCACAAACTGTCTCTGTCCCTCTCGTCGTTGTGTTGTGTTCATTCCTCTCTCACGTGGTCTGTGTGTATCTAACCTAACGTATTAGGCGTAAAAGTGAATCTGTCCAGAGATCTGTATATAAAGATGAGATGCTCATTGTAGTCAATTACCCCACTCTGCGCTGAACTAGGTTGAATATTTGCTAAATGAAAACTACAACTGTCTTCAGCCCAGTGTTCCACATATATATTATTGGAATTCAAGTAATTGAACCGACGTCGGTCAATTAGTTGTTTAATAACAACACCCCCAAAATGTTTGTTAATCGCTCAGCACTAGTTTGCTGAAGTTAAGCATCTGCCCTCAAACATCTTTGTCTAGCTACAGGGCCTTCACAAAGTATTGACACCCCGTGACTTTTTCCACATTTTTATTTGTGCTACAGACTGAATTTAGAATGGACAAAATGTCGGCTTTGTGTCACTGGCCTACACACAATACCCCATAATGTCTAAGTATATACAAATGAATTCAAAATGAAAAGCTGAAATGTCTTGAGTGAATATTAAAATCAAGTATTCAACCCCTTTGTTATGAGTAACAAAGTCACATAATAAGTTGCATGGACTCACTCACCCTGTGTGCAATAACATGATTTTTGAATGAATACCTCATCTCTGTACCCCACACATACAATTATCTGTATGGTACCTCAGTTGAGCAGTGAATTTCAAACACAGATTCAATGACAAATACCAGGTAGGTTTTCCAATGTCTTGCAACAGAAGAGCAACTATTGGTAGATTGGTAAAACAAAAAACGCAGACATTGAATATCCGTTTGAGCATGGTGAAGTTATTAATTTCAATACACCCAGTCACTACAAAGATACAGACTCCTTCCTAACTCAGTTGCCGGAGAGGAAGGAAACCACACAGGGATTTGACCATGAGGCCAATGGTGACTTTAAAACAGTTAGAGTGTAATGGATGTTATAGAATTGAGGATGGCTCAACAACATTGTAGTTACTCCACAATACTAACCTAAATGACAGAGTGAAAAGGAGGAAGCCTGTACAGAATACAAATATTCCAAAACATGCATCCTGTTTGCAATAAAGCGCTAAAGTGAAACTAAAAAATGTGGCAAAGAAATTACCTTCATTTCTGAATACGAAGTGTTATGTTTGGGGCAAATCCAACACCTCACTGAGTACCACTCTTCATATTTTTAAGCATGTTTGTCGCTGCATCATGTTATGAGTATGCTTGTCATCAGGAAGGAGTAGGGAGATTTTTTTCTGACAAAAAGAAACGGAATGGAGCTAAACACAGGCAATATCCTAGAGGAAAATCTGGTTGTCTGTTTTTCTACAGACGATGGGTAACAAATTCACCTTTCAGCAGGACGATAAGCTAAAACACAAGGCCAGGTTATTGTCCGACTTAAATCGTCCTGAAAATCTATGGCAAGACGTGAAAAAGGCAATCTAGCAATGATCAACAACCAACTTGACAGAGCTTAGAGAATTTTAAAAAGAATAATGTGCAGATATTGTGCAATCCTGGTGTGCAAAGCTCTTAGATACTTACCAAGCGAGACTCACAGCTGTAAACGCTGCCAAAGGTGATTCTAACATGTATTGACTCAGGGGTGTGAATAATTATGTAAATGAGATGTTTCTGTACTTCATTTTCAATAAATTAGCAAACAATTCTAAAAACATGTTTTCACTTTGTCATTATGTGTGTAGATGAGAAGAATAAAACATATTTTATCATTTTGAATTCAGGCTGTAACACAACACAATGTGGAATAAGTTAAGGGGTATGAATACTTTCTGAAGGCTCTGTAGTATCTCTCACAGCGGATAAGGTGTGTTTGGAGAGATGGGGGTAAGTTGTTGGCTCTTGGTAAGGTGTATATTAGCCCAGCGGAAGCCATCTTGTTGGCAGTTTCTCCAGCGTATCTTGTTATTCCCCCTCTCTTCTCTCCACCTAGCTACACACTCATTTAATAGGCTAGCCTATAAATGGAAGCCTCTAGATGATTTGTTTTTTCCCTCCACTTTGAAAAGTGTGGAATCGTGTTGACCTTTCCACTTGGCATGCTCTGAGACGGACACCGGATCTGACAGAGACACGAGAGGGCACACAGTTACACGGCCTGAGCTGAGACTTCCCATATTCCACTGAGCGACTGTCTCCAGGAAGGCACAGTATGGAGTAGGTTAACATGGGCTTTTTGAAAACCAAGAGCCATGTAGCAGTGGTCTTGATCCCTGTTTGGAAATGCCGGCTGTGCTTTCCCAGCGTGCTTTAAGTGTGGATGAGATATTGATTGGGACTTTAAAGAGCGGCTGGTAATTCTCAGTATTGGTGTCAGTAAGGGAGTGGAACAGTGTTGTCTGTGCTGTCACACTTTTCCACCGAGGTAGAGTGTGTGAATAAATGTATTGATTTTTCACGCCTGTGAGCCCACGTTATTAGGCTTCTATATTCCAAGCTTGCACCACTTCACTTGATGCCTCCCTCCCTTTCTCTGTGAACATCAGTCTTTTGTTTTTATCCATCACACCGTCTCAAGGTCTTCTGCAGTTCTCTTATGAAATTAGAGGCACTCAGAATCTTTCAATGTATCATACATACACTATAATCCCACTAGATCCAGTCACATTGGATACGGTTGCCTCTCACCAAATCATCAAGCGTGCCAAGAATCATACTTATCTAAACACTTTGACAAGTTTTGTCAGATTTTCCCTTGAACCTGAACAGCAGTTGCAAGCAACAGCATTATGTGCTTAGAAAATATTTAGGTAAAAACCAAGAAATCTTTCCATAGACACGGACAAAAAAACTCCACCTGCCATCAGATGATCTAAGACCATATGGTCTGACTGAGACCAAAGACCCTATATCGCATAAGGCCCTATCGCATAAGGCCCTATCGCATAAGACCCTGCTGAATCCCTCACCACAGTCACCCATAGGGACCATGTTTGACCTATATTTGGCATGGCTTGTTACGGTCCCCCTCTCAGCACGGCCTGACCTTCGACCTCGCGACAACATAGTCCAACGCGTCTGAGTTTTCTAATTAGCCTAGTGCTTGAGTATTCCGCTATGATGCCATGGTGTCTCCATGACGGCGAGGCTACCGAGTTGATCCGCCAGCCGCTGCTGCTGTGTGCCCAGAGTGCAGATTAATGCTTTTTAATGAGCAGTGGTGAGGACCTTTTGGAGCTAAGGTGCGATTTAGCAAATCAAGGATGGATGTCGTCTGTCTGTTCTTACAGAACACGTCTAGAAATATCTAACACTTTATTAGGCTACTTGACAATGCTATATAAAACACAGGCTAGCCTGGCCCAGCTGAAAGAGAATCTATGACACATGGCAGCTGTAGTAGTGAACACTCTCCTCCTGTTCTATTGACACAGTGAGAGCCTGTGGCTGTGGCTGAATAAATCATAGCACAGCCAGAGATTAGCCGAGACAAAGGAGAAGCGTATGTTCGAAGTATAGAAATATATAAAGTAGTATGTGAGGGAGTTAAATATGCAGGCCTTCCTCACGACTTGTCAGCCAAGTGAAAACAAGGCAAATTGAAGTGCCAGGGAAACAACAGCCAGACGACAATGATCTGTTTTAATGAAATATGATGCGCAGAGACATTGCTGTGTTGTTTCTTTCCTAACGCTTTAATCAACATGTCACTATTTCACTGTAATCCTACCCCACCCATCCACCCCCGATGTGTCATATTTACATATTACTGGGGCGCGGTGAAGCTAGTATATTGATTGTGTCGAAATTCCATCATCGCCCCTCCTTTTGTGTTTGAGAGAAGAGAGATTTTAAAGCTAATTATTCTAATCTGACGGTATGCTTTATAGTTTCCCGTTCTCCTGTAGATGCACAGCATGTTCTCCTTCAAACATTGCTTATCTGAATTGTGTGTATGCGAGTACAGGTGTGTGTGTGTGTGTGGCTCTCAACGGTCAAGGCGTTGCGATACAGAAGAGTCATATTGTTCATTTGTGTAAGAGCATGGAATCCATGTAGACCCATTGCCAGGGTCATGCTTGCTTAGACTTGCTATTGATGTTTTTCCTCTTTCTATGTCGCTTCAGTCCAAAAGACTGTCAAACTGCTTTGGGACAGAGCAAGGACAACAAGAGGAAGGAAATGCAACAGGCTGCCTGTAGCGATGTTTCTTTGTCAAAGTCTTCAGAGGGATGATGAAAAGTAGTCCGGTCCAGTTGGGACACCTTGAAGGTCCGCAGTGGTCCAGTCCAGAGGGGAAAGAGCTGGACAAAGCTTTTCTCTGAATGTTCTAAGGTTTTTGGAAGGTCAAGTCAGGGAGTGAAATCTTTTCGTGCCCAAGGCAATTTTTGGGGCTTTCACTCGAAGCCACCAGCTGAGATATCAATCGATACATTTTCAACAAAAACATGTGTCTAGGGGGACTCCATTCCTAAAAGAATGTATTTCACTAGTAAAGTTCACAAAGTTCCAAAAACGCGTGAGGGAGAACCAGAAGAGCGAAACAATCAAAGAGCTCATTGATTACCGAGATAATTCTCTGGACGACTTTGATGGACAGAAAGGAAGTCAAAGGACACAGAGTCCTGTTTATTTCTTTATTTTCCTTTAATGAACTCTTCAGCCATCCCACCACAGGCATTCTCCTAGAATCCCTTTAATGGACTTCTCAGCCATCCCATCACAGGTATTCTCCTGGAATCCCTTTAATGGACTTCTCAGCCATCCCATCACAGGTATTCTCCTGGAATCCCTGTAATGAACTCTTCAGCCATCCCACCACAGGTGTTCTCCTGGAATCCCTTTAATGGACTCTTTAGCCATCCCACCACAGGTATTCTCCTGGAATCCCTTTAATGAACTCTTCAGCCATCCCACCACAGGTGTTCTCCTGGAATCCCTTTAATGGACTTCTCAGCCATCCCATCACAGGTATTCTCCTGGAATCCCTTTAATGGACTCCTCAGCCATCCCATCACAGGTATTCTCCTGGAATCCCTTTAATGGACTCCTCAGCCATCCCATCACAGGTATTCTCCTGGAATCCCTTTAATGAACTCTTCAGCCATACCACCACAGGTATTCTCCTGGAACCTCTTCAGTGGGCTGTGTTGGTTAATTAGACTGATTCTTCGGGACTACTGTAATAGACCCAACAAAGCCTTGTGTATCCTGCTCATTAAGACACACACACTTCCTCTCCCAGCACAAAGGAAACGCAGGTTGGGAGGTTGGCTTCGCTGCTGGTAGTGAACGACAGTGGCACACGTCCATAATGCCTTTTCTCCTGAGAGAACAGGCACTAACTGCAGCCCAGCGGGCTGATTTAGTTTTGGGACCAGACCCAAGTCACTCGAGTGTATAGAGGAACAATGGTTAATATAGTGGTTGTCTTTGTGTGGGGGAGCTGGAAATGGTGGCCAACACTCGGTTATCGAAGTGTGTGTGTCAAACACTCACCATCCATGAACTCCGGGCTCAGTTTATTATCTGGTGTGAAGAGCGATTTGCAGTTTCTCAGCGGCTTTATTCGCTACCCATTTCCCAATGATCTTTCTTGGTACACGGCCATGAATATTGATTTGCTGTGTGTTAAAGCATCCCTCTCTTGAAGTGCGGCCTCACATCTCATCTCTCCTCCTGCAGATTGGGGTGGCAGCTAGCCATGGGGGTTTCAAAGAGTTTGTCAGCCAGCCAGTCACCCCTGTGAAGGTCACAGTACAAGTCCCCAATGGTGACAATCTAATTTCTTTACTGCTGGCCCAATCTGGGGACGTACCATGACGCCTGTTTGGTAGGGGTCAGTAGAGTCCGACCCGGCTCCCACCCTCCAATAATGGAACACTGTCATGTACCATCCATTGGGACTTCAGTCACTAGGCTACATGCGTGGCTACTGTATGTCAGTGGTACAACTAGGATACATTAGTGCACTGCTAAATCTGAGGCAAATCTATATGAGGCGCTGCATTCTTCTACTTGCCCAGAGTCAGATGAACTTGTGGATACCATTTTTATTTCTCTGGGTGCAGTATGAAGGAAGTTAAAGGTAGTGTCACGAGCCAATGCTAAATAGCGTTAGCATGATGACTGGAAGCGCAGTGATTGGACGTGTTCCGGCACGCTAGCGTATGCTACTGTACCTGTATACGTCCAGTCACATGAACCAGACTTAAAACCAGACTGAAAATCATTTTTTAATTTTAATTTCTTTCTAAATAATAATAATAAAGACAAACAGGAGAAGAAAAGATGAACAACAGAACACAACAAAACCAAAGGAAATAGCAGCAGATACCATCTGAACACAGCAACTAGTACTGAAAAGTGGTGTCATTATGGACATCTTCATAGACTAGATATTCTGCATGAACAGGGCTTTAAATCCACAGGATGTTATTAGCGAAGATTAGCTCTATGTCGGACCAAGGGAGCATGAGATCCATAGCATTATGCCATTAGCATAGCATTCAAGCCATGAAACGCATTCATTATTTTGTTGTTTTCAGAAACGCTTTCAGGGGCATTAATTGCATTCACAGTCATTAAGGTTGTTTGATGTGGAGCAGAGATGTGCACTCTGCTCTGGTTTGCATTCATATGCATCTGTGTGCATCGCTGTTGTTTGTTTTGTTGGTGTAGTTAGCAAGGCTCCGCTTTGTCTCTGTTCCACCTTGTTGCTGTTGTCTTCGATGTGTGTGTGTGTAGGCTACATATTGAGTATGCATGTTTGTGAGAGTGTGTGCGTGCATTCGTGTGTGTTTTGTGTGCGTAGGCCTATGGGCTGGGAATGTGTGAGACTAGCAAGCTCTGGCCTCTGTTATAGCGTTAGTCTTGAGGTGCCACACGGGGCGCTCATGTGTTGTCAGCAGTGATCATTTTGTTGTTCATCATCCCTAAGTCGCTTGTGACCAAGGCCTTCGCAACTCATTCTCTCTCCCTTTCTGTTCCTCTCTCCCTTTCTGTTCCTCTCTCCCTTTCTCCCTCTGGTCTCTCCTCCTCTTCCTACCATTCTCCTCTCCTGTCCCTAGCATTCTCTCCTCTCCCCTAACATTCTCTCCTCTGCTCTCCCGAGCATTATCTCCTCTGCTCTCTCTAGCATTCTCCCCTCTGCTCTCCCGAGCATTCTCTCCTCTGCTCTCACTAGCATTCTCTCCTCTGCTCTCTCTAGCATTCTCTCCTCTGTTCTCCCTAGCATTCTCTACTCTGCTCTCTCTATCATTCTCTCCTCTGCTCTCCCGAGCATTCTCTACTCTGCTCTCCCGAGCATTCTCTCCTCTGCTCTCCTGAGCATTCTCTCCTCTGCTCTCCCGAGCAATCTCTCCTCTGTTCTCCCGAGCATTCTCTCCTCTGTTCTCCCGAGCATTCTCTCCTCTGTTCTCCCGAGCATTCTCTCCTCTGTTCTCCCGAGCATTCTCTCCTCTGTTCTCCCGAGCATTCTCTCCTCTGTTCTCCCGAGCATTCTCTCTGTTCTCCCGAGCATTCTCTCTGTTCTTCCGAGCATTCTCTCCTCTGTTCTCCCGAGCATTCTCTCCTCTGTTCTCCCTAGCATTCTCTCCTCTGTTCTCCCGAGCATTCTCTCCTCTGTTCTCCCGAGCATTCTCTCCTCTGTTCTCCCTAGCATTCTCTCCTCTGTTCTCCCGAGCATTCTCTCTGCTCTCCCGAGCATTCTCTCCTCCGTTCTCCCTAGCATTCTCTCCTCTGCTCTCCCGCGCATTCTCTCCTCTGCTCTCCCGAGCATTCTCTCCTCCGCTCTCCCGAGCATTCTCTCCTCTGCTCTCCCGATCATTCTCTCAGCCAACCTTCCCATCCTTGTCTCTTTGCCTCTGTGAGGTCTGTTAGGGTAATGAGGCGTCTACCTGGCCATTTAAAGTTGATGGTAATAAGACCGAATATGTTTGAGGAGAAAGGTGTTTGGAATGAGATGTTATTGTTGCTGGAATAAAGGTGATTTGAATCACATGAGTGCCCCGTATCGCACCTTGATCCTAATGCCCAAAACACCTCTCTCCTACACACACACACCACAGTTACCATCAAACAAACAAAACTACCGCCCGTCTGGGCATTTATGCACACACACACATGCACGCATGCACACGCACTCGGGTTGGGGGTTTGAAATCATTTCACAATTGACATTTTTGTCGGGTATCCGGCTATTTGAAATACATGTTCCTTACATTTTGGAGGGCCAGTGAAATGGTAGAGCAGGTAGAGGAAGGAACAGTTGCAGTAACCAAGGCAACTCCACTACAGCCAAGACCAGATAACTTGTAGCAGCCAAAGCGTTATTTATCTTCCCATGTAACAGTGCCTGTCTTGACTGGATTAACCTGGAGAAGCTGTTGGTTGCTCTTTACTCCTTCTCATTTTGCTAACTTTTATTTCCAGAACTTTACAGAGTAAGTTGAAAGCCTATCTATTTCGTGAAAATGTTGTTAAGTATTGAGTATGATAGCATCACTTGTCTGTTGAGGTGTTCAGTGTAAAATAACCAAGTCATGGATGACCGACAGTCCACCCGTTGCCTAGGCAACAGAGACTTTGGCAAAGTGTTGGAGGGGTTTTCCAAGACACTGCTGTAGGGGCTCAGCTGCCAAAAACTTACACAGCTAAACTTGACATATTTCTGTCAGTACTTTGCACAATTTACACAATTATTTCTGTCACAGTAACTTTTTATTGACATTTTCAATGGGCAAGTTTATCAGGTGGAAGTAAATATTTTTAAACCCTCCCAAAAGCCACCCACCTACAGACTCAGCAATATAGCATGTTCAATGCAAGGATTCATATAATAACCCCCACTCTTGCAACATAAATGGACATTTCAGAGGCGTTGTCTCCTCTATATCCATTGTGCTTTGAGATGGAGTTTGCAGCAGTCTGTTTGCAGAAGTCTGTCCAGTCTCATACCATACATTTGATTTGATGTCGTCTTCAGAGAGGTCATTTCATTTTATTTTCTTCATAACGCACTTTCTGTGTATTATTACATTATTTTCTTTCTACATAACACATCTGTGTATATTACACAAATCCCAATTTATTGTCTTAAGTTAGCTTGTCAGCTAATGTTAGCCAGGCTAGCTAGGTAGCTAACGTTAGCTGGACTAGGGGTTAAGGTTAGGATTAGGTAACATGCTAGCTAAGTAGTTAAAAAGTAGGAAGTTGTTCATAACGTGATTTGTTTGGGCTGCTAGACACTCCCATTATACGGCCACCCGTCCTCCCAGACTAACCTCCCACCTGTCCTTTCTGTCTTAAGTTACCCGCTGTTTTTATCTGTGATTGAAATGCACTCTATATATAAAGAAAAGGTAAACAAACGTTTGTGTGCCTGTCATGAATGTCCAAAAATAAATGTCTCTATTTCACAATAATCTGTGATACTCCTAGCAAGTCAGGGGAAACCACCACCATCTGATCTCCTTTCAAACTTTACCTCCCAGAGGATATCGCTTATTCTCATTTCCCCCTCTCTCATCTGTCCTGTTCATACCCTCTCCCTCTGTCCTTCCTTCCTTCCTTCCTTCCTTCCTTCCTTCCTTCCTTCCTTCCTTCCTTCCTTCCTTCCTTCCTTCCTTCCTTCCTTCCTTCCTTCCTTCCTTCCTTCCTTCCTTCCTTCCTTCCTTCCTTCTGGCCGTCTGTCGGTCCTATTGGTGTGGTTAATTGCTTCAGGTTTACTCCCTCTAATGCAATATATTAGGGTCGGAGCCCCTTCATCAGCCTAACGCCGGCATTTAATTAAGTCTCCCGGGTTAGGTAGTGGGCCGCGCTCCATCAGCAGATCACATGGTCATTAGTAATTAATACACTGACAGGATTAGCGCTCTCTGCTAGGCTTGCACGGTGTCGCTAGAGCGCAGGGGGGCCTGAGTGATGGCTTCCAGAGGGGGAGAGAAGGGAAAAAGTGTGTCTGTGTAGTGGGTCGGTGTGTGTGTTGTCAGGGGAGGGGCTGGTAGGTGTGTGTGTTGTCAGGGGAGGGGCTGGGTAGGTAGGTGTGTGTGTCTGTGTAGTGAGTCGGCATGTGTGTTGTCAGTGGAGGGGCTGGTAGGTGTGTGTGTTGTCAGGGGAGGGGCTGGGTAGGTGTGTATGTCTGTGTAGTGGGTCGGCGTGTGTGTTGTCAGGGGAGGGGCTGGGTAGGTGTGTGTGTCTGTGTAGTGGGTCGGCGTGTGTGTTGTCAGGGGAGGGGCTGGGTAGGTGTGTGTGTTTTCAGGGGAGGGGCTGGGTAGGTAGGTGTGTGTGTCTGTGTAGTGGGTCGGCGTGTGTTGTCAGGGGAGGGGCTGGGTAGGTGTCTGTGTAGTGGGTAGGTGTGTGTGTTGTCAGGGGAGGGGCTGGGTAGGTGTGTGTGTTGTCAGGGGAGGGGCGGTAGGTGTCTGTGTGTACATGCCAGTTTGCTCACACCAGTGTGTGTGCTGAAGTCTTCCCTCCGTGGTGACGGGGGTCTTTTCTCCAGCAGTAATGACATCATTAGAGGGCGACTGTGTTTCCATCTGCTCCACCATTACTCTCGCCCCACTTTGGGCCGCCCCGCCACGACGTGGGTCAGAATTAGAACGACAGGGGCTAAATGGCCCTGCTAAATGATGAAGCCATTAGGAATGGGAGGCTAATTTAGAACATATGTAGTCCTGGAGAGAGAGAAAGAGATGGGGAGATACTGGGAGAAGACAACCAGGAAAGTTAACTTCCTTACCCGACATCTTCAATATCTGTCAGTCTGGGGCTGTTGTTAGATCTGTATAAGGTATTTATGAGCGTTGATGAGACAAGGATGGAGTGGGTTTTAAATATGCAGACGGACTAAGAAATGGGGGATGAGATATTTTGATGACTCGCCGGAACTCTTTCGTGGATTGTTGTATTAACCTCGATGACATAATCAGTTATAGATCGTTGTTCTGCTGACAACATAATTCCTTATGTTCAATGTATTATATGACATAATGCTATTACATACATGAACTGACATTATAATAGGTACATTAGTTGTGTGGTGTGTTCTTGGGAGGATCGTAGATTAGACCAGACTGTCACCATTCACAGTGATGGCTGTTGTGTGGTGTGTTCTTGGTAGGATCGTAGATTAGACCAGACTGTCACCATTCACAGTGATGGCTGTTGTGTGGTGTGTTCTTGGGAGGATCGTAGATTAGACCAGACTGTCACCATTCACAGTGATGGCTGTTGTGTGGTGTGTTCTTGGGAGGATCGTAGATTAGACCAGACTGTCACCATTCACAGTGATGGCTGTTGTGTGGTGTGTTCTTGGGAGGATCGTAGATTAGACCAGACTGTCACCATTCACAGTGATGGCTGTTGTGTGGTGTGTTCTTGGGAGGATCATAGATTAGACCAGACTGTCACCATTCACAGTGATGGCTGTTGTGTGGTGTGTTCTTGGGAGGATCGTAGATTAGACCAGACTGTCACCATTCACAGTGATGGCTGTTGCTCTATACTCCACTCCTTTGCATGAATCCTAACTTGAGCCCTCTGTCAGTGAGTTGTCATTGATGACATGTAATATATATTGTTTTACTTAACTTAGTGGAATGCATTTGTTGGAAGTCGCTCCCAGAGCGTCTGCTAAATCTAAGTAAGTGCACAAGCCTTTGCTAAATGACTGAAATGTCAATGTTCTGTAGGTTCTGTTGATGGACTACCTGGATGTGAAGAACACTAGAAGTGCTGCCGAGCCCTCTGCCCAGCTCACCTACGCCAGCACCGGCAGCGAGTTCGCAGCCTTCTTCGCCAAGAAGAAACCCCAACGTGCCAAGCAGTCCCTCTTCAAGTAAGACACCGACAGTCTAAAACACTTGAGCATTGAGGGACTGTTTTACCAGACCTAGATTAAGCCTACTTCTGTACTATAAAACATGCTTGACTTGATGGAGATTGTCCTTTGAAAGTGCTTTTTAGTCAAGGAAAAGGGGACAATGTCCCCTACACCTCAGAACCCTAACAGAACCAAGTTACTGTACAGTAGGGATGTCTATAGTATTAGTGTGCTGATTCACGTTGTTGCAGTGTCTAACTGGAACCATTTCAAAACCATGCAACTTTACACATGGAGCATACAGACTTAGCCAAAGCCATTTTACGTTATGTACCCCAACCACAAGGCAGACCTGTAGTAGTATCTCCAGGTGTTAACTGCTGACCTCTGTAGTGTGAGCACTGTGTCTCTGAGTAGGAGTGACAGTAGTCTAGTCCCTGATCTGTGTGGCTAAGGCGTGACAATGACCATAGGAGTTGGCAAGACAGCAGAAACAGATCTGGGACCAGGCTAGAGTGAATGTGTGTTTCTCTCTTCCAGGTTTGAGTCGTCGTCTCACGCCATCAGCATGAGTGCATACCTGAGGGAACAGAGGAGAGAGCTGTACAGCAAGAGTGGAGAACTACAAGGTAAGGGAGGGAGGGAGGGAGGGAGGGAGGGAGGGAGGGAGGGAGGGAGGGAGGGAGGGAGGGAGGGAGGGAGGGAGGGAGGGAAGGAAGGAAGGAAGGAAGGAGGGAGGAGTGTGGAGAGGTACAGAGCTGGGATGGAGTAGAACAAGGGAGGTGCCAAAACTTGAGGTGTTGCACCTCAAGCTCAACACTATAACAGAGTCCTGCGCTCGCCAGGTACACACGCGCACACAGACACACTCGCACAGACAGACAGCGAGGGGGAGATTGGAGAGTGAGTCCCTGGAGAGTCTCACTGTTCCACAGTGTCTCGTTTCTCTCCCCTTGCTCCCTCACTCTGCGATGACCTTGTGGTTTCAATCAGCGGCGCCTGACAGCACTGTTTGCCTGCTTGTTTCATCGTTTTTTTCAAACCCCGTTCCTCCGAGACATTGCCTGTGTGTAAAATGGAAGTGAGCGGCATGTTGGAAGAGAGATAGAGGTCGTCGAAAGGAGGAGGGGTTCCGAGAGAGAATTATTTTCAAATCCTGCATAATCGGTCATATGTCACAATTTCCATGATTGCATTTCGAGCAAACTTTAAGGTGAGTCACAGCAATGCTAAGTGTCACCTGTTTAGCATTGAGCAGGTGAAACATCTCAACGACCCTCCCTCGCAGGCCTCGAGGTATGATTTAATTTTTGATAGGAAACGCCAGTCAACACTAACCTGGCATACAGGCTCCATACACAAAATGATCGCCCCGTTCGAAAAGTCCAGATTAACATTTCCTTTAAAAAATGTGTTCCAAATAGCCTCCAACTTTTGTCCTTACCCCCCTTTTACCCCTCGGTAGCTCAGATGTGACAAAGATAATAAAACAACATTTGGGCTGGTGGTTGAATGCCTGGCAGCGTCAAACGAAGATGAGATTCCTCTGCCTTTCATTTCTGCTGTCACAGTGCTTAGCTCGGGTTCTTAGCTCGGGTTCTTAGCTCGGGTTCTTAGCTCGGGTTCTTAGCTCGGGTTCTTAGCTCGGGCAGACTGCTTAGGACCTGAATGACAGGGAGAGATTCAAGGAATCAAATGATTTAGAAAAGTTAAATCAATCGACTTGGATGAAGGGAGGGGGTGTTAAAAGTAATTATCATCACACCACTGTATGTAGAAGCCATTCAGTGATTTCTGAAGGAATACATTATAATGAGAAAAACATGTAGAGACTTTGAGACAACGGTCAATCTCTTTTTTAAATGAAGCTGACTGTAGAACAGAGATTGAGAGATGTTGCATGAGCCTGGCCAAGGGATTGTCCAACACTTAAAGAGAGCAGTATTTTCTCTACTAGACATAAGATCTCCCCTCGATACACAGTAATCCATTCACACAGTCAACCATCACCAGTACACTTTCTCTATTGGCTGATGCCAGTTTGATAGTGCAGCTGGCTCAGTTGGTTGGAGTGTGATGTTAAGAGATCCAATAATCAAATCTAACTAAATCTACACAGTTTATTAGGTACACCACCCTGTTCATGAAAATGGTTAGCTCCTACAGACACGTGGCCGTGGATTGCGACAGTTGAAGTCGGAAGTTTACATACACTTACACAGAACCCAAACCGGCTGCGCGCGTGTGCCATCGTGTGCCATCGTGTGCCATCGTGTGCCATCGTGTGCCATCGTGTATAAATGTATTTTGTCCTCCCCACACCAAACACGATCACGACATGCAGGTTAAAATATCAAAACAAACTCTGAACCAATTATATTAATATGGGGACTGGTCGAAAAGCATTAAACATTTATGGCAATTTAGTTCGCTAGCTAATTTGTCCTATTTAGCTAGCTTGCTGTTGCTAGCTAAATATTTCACTTATAATTCACTGTATCACAATTCTAGTGGGTCAGTAGTATACATACACTAAGTTGACTGTACCTTTAAACAGCTTGGAAAATTCCAGAAAATGATGTCATGGCTTTAGAAGCTTCTGATAGGCTAATTGACATCATTTGAGTCAATTGGAGGTGTATCTGTGGATGAAGTTCAAGGCCTACCTTCAAACTCAGTCCCTCTTTGCTTGACATCATGGGAAAATCAAAATAAATCAAAATAAAGACCTCAGAAGAATTGTAGACCTCCACAAGTCTGGTTCATCCTTGGGAGCAATTTCCAAACACCCCAAGGTACCACATTCATCTGTACAAACAATAGTACGCAAGTATAAACACCATGGGACCACGCAGCTGTCATAGCGCTCAGGAAGGAGACAAGTTCTGTCTCCAAGAGATGAACGTAATTTGGTGCGAGAAGTGCAAATAAATCCCAGAACAACAGCAAAGGACCTTGTGAAGATGCTGGAGGTAACAGGTACAAAAGTATCTATATTCACAGTGAAACGAGTCCTATATCGACATAACCTGACAGGCCGCTCAGCAAGGAAGAAGCCACTGCTCCAAAACCGCCATAAAAAAGCCAGACTACGGTTTGCAACTGCACATGGGGACAAAGATCGTACTTTTGGAGAAATGTCCTCTCGTCTGATGAAACAAAAATAAGGGCTGTACTACTCTGCAGTGACAGGAGTGTAGTACTACTAGCTGTGTTTCCCATGATAATTAAGGGCTGTACTTCTCTGCAGTGACAGGAGTGTAGTACTACTAGCTGTGTTTCCCATGATAATTAAGGGCTGTACTACTCTGCAGTGACAGGAGTGTAGTACTACTAGCTGTGTTTCCCATGATAATTAAGGGCTGTACTACTCTGTAGTGACAGGAGTGTAGTACTACTAGCTGTGTTTCCCATGATAATTAAGGGCTGTACTTCTCTGCAGTGACAGGAGTGTAGTACTACTAGCTGTGTTTCCCATGATAATTAAGGGCTGTACTACTCTGCAGTGACAGGAGTGTAGTACTACTAGCTGTGTTTCCCATGATAATTAAGGGCTGTACTACTCTGCAGTGACAGGAGTGTAGTACTACTAGCTGTGTTTCCCATGATAATTAAGGGCTGTACTACTCTGCAGTGAAAGGAGTGTAGTACTACTAGCTGTGGATGGTGGACTGTTTGTTCTTTGTCTCTTTACCTGAGGGAGATGGTACATTCTGTTACATATCCTTAACAAACAGTGTCTCTCAGGGGTGTTCGTGCGTGTGTGTGTGTCTGTGTGTGTGTGAAGGGGCCCTTGCGTCTCCCTCATTACAAACACACACCCAGAGCTTAGGAAGCTTAATTACATCGGCTCTCCAATGAAGCACACCGCATATGCTTCCATTAATCCACAGCTTCATCTAAAGGCTTCATTATAGTTACATATGGACCCACAGCTGGGTGGGTGTGGGTTTGTATCAATGGGCATCGGTGTGTCCCTTTGTGTGAGAGACAGAGGGAAGGCAGGAGACATGTCCCTGTATGTTTAATCTCCCTCTAGCTAGCTCTTTGAACAAAGAGGCTCTCTCTTTCTGGTCTATAATCATAATATAGAGAGGCTCTCTCTTTCTCGTCTAGAATCATAATATAGAGAGGCTTTCTCTTTCTAGTCTAGAATCATAATATAGAGAGGCTCTCTCTTTCTCGTCTAGAATCATAATATAGAGAGGCTTTCTCTTTCTGGTCTAGAATCATAATATAAAGAGGCTCTCTCTTTTTTGGTCTAGAATCATACTATAGAGAGGCTCTCGCTTTCTAGTCTAGAATCATAATATAGATAGGCTTTCTCTTTCTGGTCTAGAATCATAATATAGAGAGGCTCTCGCTTTCTAGTCTAGAATCATAATATAGAGAGGCTCTCGCTTTCTGGTTTAGAATCATAATATAAAGAGGCTCTCTCTTTTTTGGTCTAGAATCATACTATAGAGAGGCTCTCTCTTTCTAGTCTAGAATCATAATATAGAGAGGCTCTCTCTTTCTAGTCTAGAATCATAATATAGAGGCTCTCTCTTTCTAGTCTAGAATCATAGTACAGAGACCTTTTCATTCCATCCACTCCCGACTCCATGAATAAATGATGGGAACAGGGAAACCACTTCCAAGGTACAGATTTGTTATCATGGCCCTGAATGCAGGCAATTGCTATTTCCTTCCCTGTTTTTATTTTCTCCTCCAAAGTGCCGGTTGGGAGAGAGCGAGCAGGGTGGTCATCATTGCCATTTCTAAGATATTTCTCAATAACCACGTTACGTTTTTGTTAGACTACACCTTTTTGAGTTGTTTTAGTCAGCGCAGCAACAGAACAGAGCTGTATTTATTACCTTACCCCAGGGCAGGCAGTGTTGAAATGACAACTACACCATGATCCAAACACAAAGGTTTGTATATCAGCCTCCGCTCCTGCCCCGTATGACCTCCCCTCCCACCCAGACACGGTCATAATAGACCCGCAACTCTGTTTCCCGCGTTTCTATCCCCCTGTCTGCCATATTTCCCTTTTTGAATTTCAAAATGGCTTGTTGTCAAACAAAATACTTGACTCTCCACAGTAGTCCACCTTGAGTTGAGTTACACAATGAGTTGCTTTCTCCCTTAATTCCTATTGTGTTTGTGTGTGTGTCCCTCTACAGTATGTCTGCCTGCATATGTGTGTGTGTATCTGTCTATCTAGAGGAGAAAAGGCAATCTGTGTATTAGTGGTGTTGTTTCTGCGTAATAGCGTGCTACCCTGGGGACGAGGAGTGGAGAGGCGCACAGTGACTGACTGCTCCGAGGGAGCGGGACCCGTGTGTCCCGTCAAACTGATTTGTGCCACACAATAGGGAGGGAGAGAGGTGCAAATGGAAACACTGACTGAAAGAGGGGAAGTAGCGAGAGAGAGGTGTGTGTGTGTGTGTGTGTGTGTGTGTGTGTGTGTGTGTGTGTGTGTGTGTGTGGGGGGGGGGGGGGGGGTTGCACTAATGCATTTGTGTGTGTGTTACTATGTATGCATGTCTGCCTGGGTGTTTGCATCTGTGTACTGCATAAGCTCCATGCAGCTGCACCGATTGATACACCTGTATGTCTCTTATGTCAGGCCTGTCGGGTCGAGGGGTGAGGAAGAGGGCTGTGACGGACAATGAGTATTAGCCCCGTTCTGACTGTTCTGTAATGGAAGTCCACAGCAAAGAACACCTCTCATTTTAGTCTGATAATATCTCTCCAACAGCTTCTAGAGAACCAATACCTTATAGCTCAATCACACACAGGCTTGAAACATTTTGTGAACATTTAAATACATTTCCTGGTTTTCTAGAAATCCCAGTTGGAGGATTTCCGGAATCAGGGGGGAATAAGCAGGAAATCCAGAATCAGGAGGGAATGAGCAGGAAATCCAGAATCAGGAGGGAATGAGCAGGAAATCCAGAATCAGGAGGGAATGAGCAGGAAATCCAGAATCAGGAGGGAATGAGCAGGAAATCTAGAATCAGGAGGGAATGAGCAGGAAATCCAGAATCAGGAGGGACTGAGCAGGAAATCCAGAATCAGGAGGGAATGAGCAGGAAATCCAGAATCAGGAGGGAATGAGCAGGAAATCCAGAATCAGGAGGGAATGAGCAGGACATCTAGAATCAGGAGGGAATGAGCAGGAAATCCAGAATCAGGAGGGAATGAGCAGGACATCTAGAATCAGGAGGGAATAAGCAGGAAATCCAGAATCAGGAGGGAATAAGCAGGAAATCCAGAATCAAGAGGGAAAAAGCAGGAAATCCAGAATCAGGAGGGAATGAGCAGGGAATCTATAATCAGGAGGGAAAGAGCAGGAAATCTTGAATCAGGAGGGAATAAGCAGGAAATCCAGAATCAGGAGGGAGTAAGCAGGAAATCCAGAATCAGGAGGGAATGAGCAGGAAATCTAGAATCAGGAGGGAATGAGCAGGAAATCCAGAATCAGGAGGGAATGAGCAGGAAATCTAGAATCAGGAGGGAATGAGCAGGAAATCCAGAATCAGGAGGGAATGAGCAGGAAATCTAGAATCAGGAGGGAATGAGCAGGAAATCTAGAATCAGGAGGGAATGAGCAGGACATCTAGAATCAGGAGGGAATGAGCAGGACATCTAGAATCAGGAGGGAATAAGCAGGAAATCTTGAATCAGGAGGGAATAAGCAGGAAATCCAGAATCAGGAGGGAATAAGCAGGAAATCCAGAATCAGGAGGGAATGAGCAGGAAATCCAGAATCAGGAGGGAATGAGCAGGAAATCCAGAATTAGGAGGGAATGAGCAGGAAATCCAGAATTAGGAGGGAATGAGCAGGAAATCCAGAATCAGGAGGGAATGAGCAGGAAATCCAGAATCAGGAGGGAAAAAGCAGGAAATCCAGAATCAGGAGGGAAAAAGCAGGAAATCCAGAATCTTCCAACCAGGATTTGGGGAAAATACATCCTCTTCATACCCTCATGTTCCCAGATCACAAATGAAAAGGTGATAATCCCCTCAATCTAGCGGTTATCTTTTAATATAAAGATCGTTCCTCTTATCTGTACTCCTCCAGTGCCCTGTGTTCAAGGGGAACCACGCCATTGACTGATTTGAGCGATCGATCCTTGACTTCTGCCGACCTTCCAATTAGGATTTATCATATTCATAAATGGAACCTGAAATGGAATTGAACTTTCCCGGGAGAAAAGTCAATAATTATTAGAGGATTAAAATGAGGGTACATGCTCACCCTCTCTCTCGTTGAGTCTGCTGATCTCTCTCTTTCTCTCGTTAATTCTTCTTTCTCTTCATTTGACCTTACTAAGGCATTGATTGATCCACATGGTCTGAATGTACGATAGCGTGGCTCTGTCCTTTGTGATTGTGTGCCTGACTAATTATCTAAGGACAGGCGGGAGGGTGTTGCACGGTATACCTAAACTTCTGTACTTGTTCGATACTAGAACATGAAAAAAGTTTTGTTTCTGTTAAATGTGTCTCACGTCGTCTACTGATTGAGATCAAGTCTATCAGCCCAGCAGATGTCTCCTTATAGCTCTAGAGCACCGTGCCTGTCAAGTCTGTCTATCAGCAGATGTCTCCTTATAGCTCTAGAGCACCGTGCCTGTCAAGTCTGTCTATCAGCAGATGTCTCCTTATAGCTCTAGAGCACCGTGCCTGTCAAGTCTGTCTATCAGCTGATGTCTCCTTATAGCTCTAGAGCACCGTGCCTGTCAAGTCTGTCTATCAGCAGATGTCTCCTTATAGCTCTAGAGCACCGTGCCTGTCAAGTCTGTCTATCAGCTGATGTCTCCTTATAGCTCTAGAGCACCGTGCCTGTCAAGTCTGTCTATCAGCAGATGTCTCCTTATAGCTCTAGAGCACCGTGCCTGTCAAGTCTGTCTATCAGCAGATGTCTCCTTATAGCTCTAGAGCACCATGCCTGTCAAGTCTGTCTATCAGCAGACGTCTCCTTATAGCTCTAGAGCACCGTGCCTGTCAAGTCTGTCTATCAGCAGATGTCTCCTTATAGCTCTAGAGCACCGTGCCTGTCAAGTCTGTCTATCAGCAGATGTCTCCTTATAGCTCTAGAGCACCGTGCCTGTCAAGTCTGTCCATCAGCTGACATCTCCTTATAGCTCTAGAGCACCGTGCCTGTCAAGTCTGTCTATCAGCTGATGTCTCCTTATAGCTCTAGAGCACCGTGCCTGTCAAGTCTGTCTATCAGCTGATGTCTCCTTATAGCTCTAGAGCACCATGCCTGTCAAGTCTGTCTATCAACTGATGTCTCCTTATAGTTCTAGAGCACCATGCCTGTCAAGTCTGTCTATCAACTGATGTCTCCTTATAGTTCTAGAGCACGTAAGGGGCTCTGATTGACATAAAAAAAACATAGACGTTGCCAAAAATTGTGTTTATTGACTTCTTTTCCCTCACCTCAGTCACGTCTCTCTCACTGTGTGTGTGTGAATGATTTTATAAAATAAAATATTTATTCTTCTATGCAAATGTTGTTGGTCAGCACAATAAAACAAGTCCCAAATGGAAAGGAAGTAGATTGTTTTTCCTCTGCAGCCTGATGAAATCAACCAAAACAAGCTCAATAACTCAATGCATGCACACACTCCTATTGAATATGCCTTCACCTGTATTGTGAACAGGCCTAGGCTACATTTTGATTTACCCAGATTATCAGTAGAGATTTACCATTCAAATAAATGACCAGTATGTTGTTATGTAAAAACTAATTGATTGTATGATTGAATAATTGATTCATTAATGCATACATTGCTGTCTTAGAAAAAATATAATGATAATGAACTCAAAATATCTGTCTGGATTAAGTGCCTTTCTGTGACTTTGGCTAATGTGCCATCTTTTCTTTGCCGTGGAGTCGTTTTGGTATCGCGTATCGTGATGGTATCGCGTATCGTTTTGGTATCGCGTATCGTGATGGTATCGCGTATCGTTTTGGTATCGCGTATCGTGATGGTATCGCGTATCGCGATGGTATCGCGTATCGTGATGATATCGCGTATCGTGATGGTATCGCGTATCGCGTATCGTGATGGTATCGCGTATCGTGATGGTATCGTGATGGTATCGCGTATCGTGATGGTATCGCGTATCGTGATGGTATCGCGTATCGTGATGGGATCGAGTTTCGTGTTTCTCAACCTGGTATTCAAGTTAAAATGATGGTGTTACAACACTAGTGTCTGTCTCTTTCTGCCTGCCTGTCTCTTTCTGCCTGTCTCTTTCTGCCTGTCTCTTTCTGCCTGCCTGTCTCTTTCTGCCTGTCTCTTTCTGCCTGCCTGTCTCTTTCTGCCTGCCTGTCTCTTTCTGCCTGTCTCTGTCTATTCACACTTATTTTGTGTACTTTGCACACGCTAATGGCTGTGTGTCTCCTAGACTAGACCTCCCTTCCTTTAATAACAATGAATGAATTGCTACTGAAGTGGAGCCACACAGCCCGTGTTTGGACTATCACAGCCCGTGTTTGGACCATCACAGCCTGTGTTTGGACCATCACAGCCTGTGTTTGGACCATCACAGCCTGTGTTTGGACTATCACAGCCGTGTTTGGACCATCACAGCCCGTGTTTGGACCATCACAGCCCGTGTTTGGACCATCACAGCCCGTGTTTGGACTATCACAGCCCGTGTTTGGACTATCACAGCCCGTGTTTGGACTATCACAGCCCGTGTTTGGACCATCACAGCCCGTGTTTGGACCATCACAGCCCGTGTTTGGACCATCACAGCCCGTGTTTGGACCATCACAGCCCGTGTTTGGACCATCACAGCCCGTGTTTGGACCATCACAGCCCGTGTTTGGACCATCACAGCCCGTGTTTGGACCATCACAGCCCGTGTTTGGACCATCACAGCCCGTGTTTGGACCATCACAGCCCGTGTTTGGACCATCACAGCCCGTGTTTGGACCATCACAGCCCGTGTTTGGACCATCACAGCCCGTGTTTGGACCATCACAGCCCGTGTTAGGACTATCACAGCCCGTGTTTGGACTATCACAGCCAATTGGCAGTCAAGCCGGTCTCTGAAAGGCCACAGAGATCCATGTTGTTGTGTCAAATTATTTCAAAGGACCCCACTAAAATGGCCATTTATAAACAGTTTGTGTTACAGTATTTGTTTTTTATGTGACAGAGAAATGCCCTGACTTCAAAGATAGAGAGTAGTACTCAGTTAAACACAAGACGTACATTTAAGAAGCTGTTGTGGTTGATATTGCTTGTGCAGCTTTCAGTTTGGAGCCTTGGGTATGTTAAAACAGGCAGTTAATTGCTGGAAATGATAAGTCTCTCTGATTAGCAGCGTGGCTGGCCATATCTATTCATTTCAACACTGCTACTCTGAAACAATTTGAAAATACGGGCCCTGATCAGTGATCCCGACTTATTGGTATAGCTTATAAAATATATTTTTATTTTTTTTAATGGTTAAAATTTAGTGTAGTTACCAGATTAATTGCGTTTATAAACCGGGTAGCTTGGCTCCTGGATGCTGATTGGCTGAAAGCTGTGGTATATCAGACCATATTCCACAGGTATGACCAAAAAATACTTTTTACTGTTTGTATTAGGTTGGTAACCAGTTTATAATAGCAATAAGGCACCTCGGGGGGGTTGTGGTATATGGCTAAGGGCTGTATCCAGGCTCTCTGCGTTGTGTTGTGCTTAAGAACAGCCCTTAGCCGTGGTATATTGCCGATATACCACACCTCCTTGCACATTATTGCTTAATTAGACACAGTTGACAAAATAGTTATTAGAAATATCAAACTAATATCAAACTAGAGACTACAACAAACATACAAAACTAGACCATAAAACAGCTTTGTCAGACTAATTGGAGCCTCGTTCCTCTGTGATTTTTCATCAGTACACCCCCCGCCCCACTCACACACAAACATCCATCCGTTTACATTCAGCGGACCAATGATCTCCTCCGCAGAGCTTCCATTTGGAGAGAAACATGTGAAATTGAATTACGCTGCTGTTTCCCCACTCCTCCAACTCATTTAGACTCTCTGTTCCTCGCATTCCCCCTCTACAAATTAAATCACTGCAAAACAGAAAGCATCTGAATAGTGCATAGATACTTTGGGTAAGAGCTTGCTATCCACTCAATTGACAAATTTGCTTACTTTTCCCCTTAGCCTGGTCCCAGATCAGTTTTTGCTGAATAGCCAACTCCTGTGAAAATTTAGCATAACAATGACCATAGGAATTGGCGATACAGCAAACAGATCTGGGAGCAGGCTACTTGATGCCCAGTGTAGACCGCTGACTTGATAGAAGATGGTCCGTATAGACTCATTAACAGCTTGTTCTCAATAGACACATGGCTTTATGCCATGTAATGCACTAGTATGTCACCGTTCACTAATCAGTCACCAGTACTGAGCTGTATGGGTTATATGACTAGTTAAGTAGTTTCTCTACGGGGGCTGGTTGAACCATAGTTGAGGGAGGGAGAGGGTTACTCATTACTCAATGTGTCTGTCAACATCAGCAGTTTGAACTGCAGAGTATTTTTACGGTAGGTTTTTGTAGCACAGTTATCCGTAGTGAGGCATTGGCCTGTGAAGCCAAGATCCATTGTGGATTGAAAAGGAGCATGTGGAAGGTATTGGAACAATGTGATAATACAAGATGGAGGGGAGCAATCCTGGTTGGATGTGTTGTATGACATGTCATAAATGAGTCACAGGTGTGGTGTCGGGTTCACGCTCCAGTCCCTGATACTGAAATGCACGTCTTGGAGTAAATGACACCTTTTCCCTTCACCTTTTCATTCGCCCTTTGAATTGCTACACCACCTCGGTGATATCGTTGTTTTGAAAGATGAAATGGAAGGTTCTTTGGATACTTGGCAGGCTATTACAGTAGAAAGGTTGCATTTTTTTGTTCATTTTTTAAAAACTGAACGTAAAGCACCACATAAAGTCATAGAGAAACACACACACACACACACACACACACACACACACACACACACACACCTCAACAGCAACTGCATTCCACTTCCCCCTAACCTCCGGTCATAATACCTGTGTTAGGAGCGCTTCATGTTCTATTGGCTGATTCCTGTGGGCAGATGATAATGGTTAAAACAACATTAGTCTTTGATTGTCTTTCTGCCTCTCCCCAGTCTCCTCACCTTCTGGGCACTGGGAGACCAAAGCTCTCTCCAGTCTCCTCACCTTCTGGGCACTGGGAGACCAAAGCTCTCTCCAGTCTCCTCACCTTCTGGGCACTGGGAGACCAAAGCTCTCTCCAGTCTCCCCACCCTCTGGGCTCTGGGAGATCAAATCTCTCCCCACCCTCTGGGCTCTGGGAGATCAAGCCCAGTGGAGGCTGTAGGATCTCATCAGTGGGAGGTGATTGAATTAGTTCAGTGTTGAAATGAGTTTGGGAGCTGGTGATTTGCCGGGAAATGCACTGCGCTTGTTGTAATAATAACGTCAGTGTTCCCCTCTCCTCTGTAACGGGGCTTCAGCAGGCTGCTTGGGAGATGATGGGTCGTTTAGATGCTGGGGACAGACACTGATTAGCTTGTGGATAGCTTGTGGATGTTTTGAAGAAGTTAGTGCTAAAGAATTAGAAAAATATAAGATTGTTACAGTTATACTATATAAGAGACTGAACTAATGCATAATTGAGTCAGGCATCAGAACGTCCATAGAGTCAGGCATCAGAACGTCCATAGAGTCAGGCATCAGAACGTCCATAGCGTCAGGCATCAGAACGTCCATAGCGTCAGGCATCAGAACGTCCATAGAGTCAGGCATCAGAACGTCCATAGAGTCAGGCATCAGAACGTCCATAAAGTCAGGCATCAGAACGTTCATAGAGTCAGGAATCAGAACGTTCATAGAGTCAGGAATCAGAACGTTCATAGAGTCAGGCATCAGAACGTTCATAGCGTCAGGCATCAGAACGTTCATAGCGTCAGGCATCAGAACGTTTGTAACAATGAAATTACACGATGTGACATCCGTGAATAGGGTAGTAGATATACAGTATGATCTAGATAGTGGATGAGTAGGGTTGTAGATATACTGGATGGTGTAGATATTAGATGTATGTTCATGTTTATTATTGTATAATGTAGGGTCTCCAGTTGATCCATCTTCAGGTTCATCCAGATGTCAGGGAATAATATAGAGATGAAGAGATGAGGAGAAAGAGAGAGCTCCTCCTGTATTTTGTCAGACACACAGACACAGGGACGATGTGTTGGTGGGAGGGAGGGGATAGGGCAGCAGGCAGGAGGGGAAGGAGGGGGTGTGATGGCTGACAGAGAGCAGAGGCTTAATCACAGATGGGTATAAAGAGAGGTGGAGAGAAGGGGGGGGTGTTTTCCCAACTCTGGGCTAATTTTAATCAGCATGGGCCCTGTCATCATAGGGAGGCTGTCACCGCCACAGCCGTGTTTACCTTTAATCTAGCCCAAGTTGATTGGAGAAGAGAAAAGGAGAGAGGGGAGGGATGAGAGAACCTCCCGTCCTCTGAAACCTCCAACTCCCCTCAACCCTCGACTCCGGCCAGAACGCAGGAGGTGCTTCATCGTAGAGAAAATAGAAAGCAATGTCCTCTCAAACCCCCCACACCTCTATCCTGCAGCGTTCAATTAATAGTGTGGTGAACTCGGCTGTGCCCCCTTCATCAGCCTCCCTGTGACAACCTGAGTCAGGAGGCCACAGAGTAAAGATAGCTGTTTGATATAGAACCTTGATTGGAAGTTGGAGCGCTGTTGTTTTTATTTCCCCCTCAGAATGCAGTGAGATTGGGATGTTGCTATAGGGAAGTATGACTAGGTTGGGCTGCAGTGTGTCTTGTCTTAGCTTCAATGCTAAGCTAGCCATTGTATCAGATTTTACGGCCTTTCTCATAAGTCGATGCCGGGAATATCCATGCCTATGGTGATAGGGTAGCTTAGTGACCCCTCTTGCTATGTGTACACTGGTTCAGTAGGCTAATGTAATGGTGTTAACCTTTCTGATCTCCCCATCCCGGATCCGGGATCGTGAATACAGACTCAAGCTCATTACCATAACGCAACGTTAACTATTCATGAAAATCGCAAATGAAATGAAATAAATATGCTAGCTCTCAAGCTTAGCCTTTTGTTAACAACACTGTCATCTCAGATTTTCAAAATATGCTTCTCAACCATTGCAAAACAAGCATTTGTGTAACAGTATTGATGGCTAACGTAGCATTTAGCATTAGCATTCAGCTGGCAACATTTACACAAAAAAACAGAAAAGCATTCAAATAAAATCATTTACCTTTGAAGAACTTCAGATGTTTTCAATGAGGAGACTCTCAGATAGCAAATGTTCAGTTTTTCCTGAAAGATTATTTGTTTAGGACAAATCGCTCCGTTTTCTGCGTCACGTTTAGCTATGAAAAAACCCCTGTATCCAGGATTGTGTAAATCTATCAGCAAGCTCATTAGCATAACACAACGTTAACTATTTATGAAAATCGCAAATGAAATGAAATAAATATGCCATCTCTCAAGCTTAGCCTTTTGTAAACAACACTGTCATCTCAGATTTTCAAAATATGCTTCTCAACCATAGGAAAACAATCATTTGTGTAAAAGTAGCTAGCTAGCGTTAGCATTTCGCGTTAGCATTTAGCGTTAGCATTAGCGTTAGCATCCAGCACGCAACATTAACAAAAACATAAAAGCCTTCAAATAAAATCATTTACCTTTGAAGAACTTCTGATGTTTTCAATGAGGATACTCTCAGTTAGATAGCAGATGCTCAGTTTTTCCAAAAAGATTCCTTGTGTATTAGAAATAGCTCCGTTTTATACATCACATTTGGCTACCAAAAAAAATCCGAAAATTCAGTCCTCAAAACGCGAACTTTTTTCCAAATTAACTCCATAATATCGACTGAAAACATGGCAAACGTTGTTTAGAATCAATCATCAAGGTGTTTTTCACATATCTCTTCATTGATACATCGTTCTTGGACACATGCTTTCTCCCCTGAATCAAATGGTAAAGTAGAAGCAGCTGGCAATTGCGCACCGAATTCGACGCAGGACACCAGGCGGACACTTGGAAAATGTAGTCTCTTATGGTCAATCTTCCAATGATATGCCTACAAATACGTCACAATGCTGCTAAGACCTTGGGCGAACGACAGAAAGTGTAGGCTCATTCGTTGCGCAATCACAGCCATATAAGGAGAGAATGGAAAACAGAGCTTCAGAAATTCTGCTAATTCCTGGGTGATGCATCATCTTGGTTTCGCCTGTAGAATGAGTTCTGGCACTTACAGACAAAGTCTTTGCAGATTCTGAAACTTCAGAGTGTTTTCTTTCCAAAACTGTCAAGAATATGCATAGTCGAGCATCTTTTCGTGACAAAATATCGCGCTTAAAACGGGAACGTTTTTTATCCAAAAATGAAATAGCGCCCCTAGAGCTCTAACAGGTTAAGGGCTCTTTTCTACACATAACAGCCCTGATATAATGGAATTGCTCTTCACCCTAGGAGCTGTAGTCAATTATATCTCCTTCTTTCCATTACTCTTTACTTAGATTGAAGACCTCACCTCTGCCTGTTTGTCTGTATAAGGCTGGTCAAAAGTCTGTCCCATTGGGATCAGTACAGCCTCCTCTCCAACTGAGCTAAGAACACACTCATACTAAATAACTACCGCCCCGTAGCACTCATTTCTGTCATCATGAAGTGCTTTGAGAGGCTAGTCAAGGATCACATCACCGCCACCTTACCGACCACCCTAGACCCACTTCAGTTTGCATACTGTCCCAACAGGTCCACAGATGACGCAATCGCCATCACACTGCACACTGCCCTACCTATGTAAGAATGCTGTTCATTGTCTACAGCTCTGCATTCAACACCATAGTACCCTCCAAGCTCATCATCAAGCTGGAGGCCCTGGGTCTCAACCCTTCCCTGTGCAACTGGGTCCTGGACTTTCTGATTGGCCGCCCCCTGGTGGTGAAGGTAAGATACAACATCTCCACTTCACTGATCCTCAACACTGGGGCCCTACAAGGTTGTGTGCTCAGCCCTCTCCTGTACTCCCTGTTCACTCACGACTGCGGGGCCATGCACACCTCTAACTCGATCATCAAGTTTGCAGACGACACAACAGTAGTGGGCTTGATTACCAACAACGATGAAACCGCCTACAGGGAGGAGGTGAGGGCCCTCAGAGTATGGTGTCAGGAAAACAACCTCTCACTCGACGTCAACAAAACGAAGGAGATGATCGTGGACTTCAGAAAACAGCAGAGGGAGCACCCCCTTATCCACATCGAAGGGTCAGCAGTGGATAAGGTGGAACATTTTAAGTTAATCGGCGTATACATCACAGACAAACTGAAATGGTCCACCCACACAGACAGTGTGGTGAAGAAGGCGCAGCAGCGCCTCTTCAACCTCAGGAGGCTGAAGAAATCTGGCTTGTCACCCAAAACCCTGACAAACATTTACAGATGCACAATCGAGAGCCTCCTGTCGGGCTGTATCACAGCCTGGTACGGCAACTGGTACGGTATGTGACCAATAAAATTTGATTTGATACTTATGCGTCAGAGCAAATGTCTGGATAGAAACAACGCTGTCCCTGCAGTACCCCACAGTTGTAAAAGCTGAAGTTCTCTCTATTGAAGTTGATGTGACTGCACTAGCCATCCTTGTACTGCAACCATCTGACTGTCATGTTGGTGCCACTCCTTGTACCGTCACAGTGCATGTCTACTGTCTCTCCTGGATTAGCCTGCGGAATCTTCTCTCCATTTTGAGCACTGCAGACTAAGAAGTCAGTGCTTTCCTGGTATGAAACCTTGCCATCTTTCCAACACTCACAACTGTACCGGCCGGAGTCTGACTGAGATAATTGATCTGGAGAAATAAACTCCTCTGACTCAAACTCCGTTCCAGTCGATCCCTAAATCCAGGCAGTGATATTCTCAAGGTAAGGGTTGGAAGTGTTCCACAGCAGTGGGCTCTCTTCAGCAGTGGGTCTGAAGAACAAACAGTCCTCTCTTTTAACATTAGAAACATAAAAATCTGAATATTCCCCTTCTGACTTGATTGCCTCATATGCACACTACCTGTCAAAAGTTTTAGAACACCTACTCATTCAAGGGTTTTTCTTTATTTTTACTATTTTCTACATTGTAGGATAATAGTGAAGACGTCAAAACTATGAAATAACACATATGGAGTCATGTAGTAACCAAAAAAGTGTTAAACAAATAAAAATATATTTTATATTTGAGATTCTTCAAATAGCCACCCTTTGCCTTGATGACAGCTTTGCACACCATCTGTGAGATGTCCGTCTGCTGTCTGTCTGCTGGTAACACACTGCTGTCTCTGACTCTGTTAGTTGATTATTTGAATCATACGCTGTGGCCGCCTTTTAGGTCACACGTCAGTCATTCCGTTGTACTGACGCTGAAAAACAGAACAGTGCCACCCTATGGCAGGAGGATAGAACTGCAGGGTGACGACATTCACTTTAGTCAGCTCTTGAAAGTTTGCCTCTCCAAATACCCTTTGTTTGTAATAGTCCCTCATCTCTCCAAGTGAATATAAGCCACATTAATGAATAACCATCTGGTACCTCAACTTATTATCTTAGTCTGCACTTGACAGCTGTGTATTTTTTAAATAGGAAAAAAAAGAAAAATTGGGGGGGGGGGGGGGACAGCTGTGTATTCATTATAAAAACTGGGGGTCAACCGAGCCACTAGGCGCGCTACAACACTCAATAATTAATTCAACTCAATTTACAGATATTGTCCCTTCAAATTAATTTTAATAATAGAAGCGTCTCATTAGGAGCCAATCAAACATGAGGACTTGGTGGAATGGGGAGTCTGGTGCCGACCGGGAGGTCCATGCAATATTGAACTGGCCTGATCTTATGGGGAGGGAGGGAGGGAGACCTTATGCACCAGCCAACTGACTGGGTTGGGTGGGTTCCTGGATTGGGTTTTTCCCCGGCTGTTGCACTCGTACAATACACACACGGGCATTGCAAGCACATATACACACACAGGCACTGGCAGATGAACAGATGCACACTAAACAGTCGCACAGAGGCTCGCACGCTTCCGTCCGTAAGAAAGAAGGAAGCTCCCTCTAACCCTGTTCCCTGAGGGGTTACCAGTGGACTCACACTGTTTGGAGGGCCTTCTGTGTGTTCTGTCTAGGACAACTAAAACAGATGAACACTTTCAATCATGCACAGACACACTGAGGCGTACACACACCTTTTAAACGAGGCATTATGAATGTTTGGACATCCGTCTGTGTATTTGGTAGATTCTAACACATACACGTTCACACACATTCGTACACACACTTGGTAAATTCATGATTTTGAGTGTTTGGCCGTTACGCTGCAGTATCAGTACATACAAACTTGTATAGACACACACACACGCTGTGCTACACACACACGCTCTCTGAGGGATTAGGACTGTTTTTCCTTCACACTTCTGGTCCCTGTGTATTATAAAACACACACACACTCTGGCCTTAAGAGACGTGGAGTGTGTTAGAGAAGGCACTGCACGTCCTGCCTTTCCCCTCTAGATCCGGGCACGGACGGAATACATCACAGGATCAAACCATTTCTAATCAAACCCAGGAAAGTGTGGCTAATGCAATTTCACTAAGTCACTGACTGGCTTGATTGCATGTGGGCTGCGGAGTGTGTGGAGGGCGCCGTGGGAGGGGGATGGAGGCTGTCGAGGCGGTGTATATCTGTGGAGGTGTGTATGTTAGAAGCAAGTTCACCATGGTGTTGATATGGTGTGTGTGTGTGTTCTCTCCAGGTGTCTGTCTGGAGGTGTTGGGTGTCGTGACTGTAGATGTGTAAGGTGTAGTGGTGGGAGGGGTATTGGAGGGATTTGCCTGTATAATATGGTTATAGTGGTGTGAGGGGTACTGGAGGGACTGGCCTGTATAATGTAGTGATAGTGGTATAGTGGTGTGAGGGGTACTGGAGGGACTGGCCGGTAGAATGTGGTGATAGTGTTGTAGTGGTGGGAGGGGTACTGGAGGGACTGGCCTGTATGATGTAGTGATAGTGTTATAGTGTTGTGAGGGGTACTGGAGGGACTGGCCTGTATAATGTAGTGATAGTGTTGTAGTGGTGTGAGGGGTACTGGAGGGACTGGCCTGTATAATGTAGTGGTGTGAGGGGTACTGGAGGGACTGGCCTGTATAATGTAGTGATAGTGTTGTAGTGGTGGGAGGGGTACTGGAGGGACTGGCCTGTATAATGTAGTGATAGTGTTGTAGTGGTGTGAGGGGTACTGGAGGGACTGGCCTGTATAATGTAGTGATAGTGTTATAGTGGTGTGAGGGGTACTGGAGGGACTGTCCTGTATAATGTAGTGGTGTGAGGGGTACTGGAGGGACTGGCCTGTATGATGTGGTTATAGTGGTGTGAGGGGTACTGGAGGGACTGGCCTGTATGATGTAGTGATAGTGGTATAGTGGTGTGAGGGGTACTGGAGGGACTGTCCTGTATAATGTAGTGGTGTGAGGGGTACTGGAGGGACTGGCCTGTATAATGTAGTGATCGTGTTGTAGTGGTGGGAGGGGTACTGGAGGGACTGGCCTGTATAATGTAGTGATAGTGTTATAGTGGTGTGAGGGGTACTGGAGGGACTGGCCTGTATAATGTAGTGATAGTGTTTTAGTGGTGTGAGGGGTACTGGAGGGACTGGCCTGTATAATGTAGTGATAGTGTTGTAGTGGTGTGAGGGGTACTGGAGGGACTGGCCTGTATAATGTGGTTATAGTGGTGTGAGGGGTACTGGAGGGACTGGCCTGTATAATGTAGTGATAGTGTTGTAGTGGTGTGAGGGGTACTGGAGGGACTGGCCTGTATAATGTAGTGATAGTGTTGTAGTGGTGTGAGGGGTACTGGAATGACTGGCCTGTATAATGTAGTGATAGTGTTGTAGTGGTGTGAGGGGTACTGGAGGGACTGGCCTGTATAATGTGGTTATAGTGGTGGGAGGGGTACTGGAGGGACTGGCCTGTATAATGTGGTTATAGTGGTGTGAGGGGTACTGGAGGGACTGGCCTGTATAATGTAGTGATAGTGTTGTAGTGGTGTGAGGGGTACTGGAGGGACTGGCCTGTATAATGTAGTGATAGTGTTGTAGTGGTGTGAGGGGTACTGGAGGGACTGGCCTGTATAATGTAGTGATAGTGTTGTAGTGGTGTGAGGGGTACTGGAGGGACTGGCCTGTATAATGTAGTGATAGTGTTATAGTGGTGTGAGGGGTACTGGAGGGACTGGCCTGTATAATGTAGTGATAGTGTTGTAGTGGTGTGAGGGGTACTGGAGGGACTGGCCTGTATAATGTAGTGATAGTGTTGTAGTGGTGGGAGGGGTACTGGAGGGACTGGCCTGTATAATGTAGTGATAGTGTTATAGTGGTGTGAGGGGTACTGGAGGGACTGGCCTGTATAATGTAGTGATAGTGTTGTAGTGGTGTGAGGGGTACTGGAATGACTGGCCTGTATAATGTAGTGATAGTGTTGTAGTGGTGTGAGGGGTACTGGAGGGACTGGCCTGTATAATGTAGTGATAGTGTTGTAGTGGTGTGAGGGGTACTGGAGGGACTGGCCTGTATAATGTAGTGATAGTGTTGTAGTGGTGTGAGGGGTACTGGAGGGACTGGCCTGTATAATGTAGTGATAGTGTTGTAGTGGTGTGAGGGGTACTGGAGGGACTGGCCTGTATAATGTGGTTATAGTGGTGGGAGGGGTACTGGAGGGACTGGCCTGTATAATGTGGTTATAGTGGTGTGAGGGGTACTGGAGGGACTGGCCTGTATAATGTAGTGATAGTGTTGTAGTGGTGTGAGGGGTACTGGAGGGACTGGCCTGTATAATGTAGTGATAGTGTTGTAGTGGTGTGAGGGGTACTGGAGGGACTGGCCTGTATAATGTGGTTATAGTGGTGTGAGGGGTACTGGAGGGACTGGCCTGTATAATGTAGTGATAGTGTTGTAGTGGTGTGAGGGGTACTGGAGGGACTGGCCTGTATAATGTAGTGATAGTGTTGTAGTGGTGTGAGGGGTACTGGAATGACTGGCCTGTATAATGTAGTGATAGTGTTGTAGTGGTGTGAGGGGTACTGGAGGGACTGGCCTGTATAATGTAGTGGTGTGAGGGGTACTGGAGGGACTGGCCTGTATAATGTAGTGATAGTGTTGTAGTGGTGTGAGGGGTACTGGAGGGACTGGCCTGTATAATGTAGTGATAGTGTTGTAGTGGTGTGAGGGGTACTGGAGGGACTGGCCTGTATAATGTAGTGATAGTGTTGTAGTGGTGGGAGGGGTACTGGAGGGACTGGCCTGTATAATGTAGTGATAGTGTTGTAGTGGTGGGAGGGGTGCTGGAGGGACTGGCCTGTATAATGTAGTGATAGTGCTACTTCATTCCCTTCCGCATCTGCTCTCCCACAGGGTATGGACACGCCCTTCTGGCTAATCCTAGATCAGCCTCTACCACTGGGGATAGACACGCACTCACTGACTCACTCACTCACTCACTGACTCACTCACTGACTCACTCACTCACTCACTCACTCACTCACTCACTCACTCACTCACACTGACACACGCACACACTCACTCTGACACACGCACTCACACTGACACACGCACTCACACTCACACCCTCAGCCTGGATGTTCTGTTGTTTATAAGAGTTGCCAGGAGTCTGACCTCTGACCTGCTATCAGAGCCATCACTGTCCAGATGACTCTGAAAAGAAACATCATGAATATTAACACTCTTAATAAAATATTAATGTGGTCCATGCCCATTTGGCAGCCACACCTGGGACTCTAAGGACCATTGGGGTCACTCCATGCCCATTTGGCAGCCACACCTGGGACTCTAAGGACCATTGGGGTCGCTCCATGCCTCTTTTGTCTGACACTGATGCAGATGTTTAGAGCAGGAAATTACATTTGTCACCATAATCAGGAAGTACACACGTTGTTGCATATTTAGCCAGGCATTCTGATAGAAACCATACGTGTTGCATATTTAGCCAGGCATTCTGATAGAAACCATACGTGGGAGCGAATTCAGTGTTGGCAACCAATACTGGATCCTCTATGACTGTGATACTTGGAGGAGTTATCATGTGTGCGTAAGTTTGCGTTACATGTCTGTTTGTTTGAAAGTTCATGATTACGGAACAGAAGTTGACTGTCTGTCTGTCCGTCTGTCCGTCTGTCCGTCTGTCCGTCTGTCCGTCTGTCCGTCTGTCCGTCCGTCTGTCTGTCTCTGTCTGTCTGTCTCTGTCTCTCTCTGTCTCTCTCCCCCCCCCCCCCCCCCTCTCTCTCTTTTGCTGTGCCTGGTGTGAGTGTGTGGCAGCAGCTTTGTCTTGGGGGCGTATTTGAGTCTTAATTGAATCGGCAGAAAGGGAGGGGGGGAGAATTAGAACCTGGGCACTCTTTCCACTTAGCAACAAGAAGCCGTTCCCACACAAATGAATTTTCATGGAAACAGCAGAGAAAATGTAGTCTAAAAGCTTTTGAATGGAATGAAAGCATCTCTTCTTTGTAATGAGTGTAGGGGATGGATGGATGGGGAACGAGAGAGGAGTTGTCTCCATGCTTTACAATGGAGCGGGTTTCATTACAACTATCAGAGAGTATCAGGAGGCTGAGGGAACAATGTTATGATGTACATTTGAATGCAGGGTTATACAGGTAAAGCTGACTGGAGACTGGCTTTCACACCATCAATGCAGGTAAACTGACTAGAGACTGGCTTTCACACCATCAATGCAGGTAAAGCTGACTGGAGACTGGCTTTCACACCATCAATGCAGGTAAAACTGACTGGAGACTGGCTTTCACACCATCAATGCAGGTAAAGCTAACTGGAGACTGGCTTTCACACCATCAATGCAGGTAAAGCTGACTGGAGACTGGCTTTCACACCATCAATGCAGGTAAAGCTGACTGGAGACTGGCTTTCACACCATCAATGCAGGTAAAACTGACTGGAGACTGGCTTTCACACCATCAATGCAGGTAAAACTGACTGGAGACTGGCTTTCACACCATCAATGCAGGTAAAGCTGACTGGAGACTGGCTTTCACACCATCAATGCAGGTAAAGCTGACTGGAGACTGGCTTTCACACCATCAATGCAGGTAAAGCTGACTGGAGACTGGCTTTCACACCATCAATGCAGGTAAAGCTGACTGGAGACTGGCTTCAACACCATCTATGCAGGTAAAGCTGACTGGAGACTGGCTTCAACACCATCAATGCAGGTAAACTGACTAGAGACTGGCTTCAACACCATCAATGCAGGTAAAGCTGACTGGAGACTGGCTTCAACACCATCAATGCAGGTAAAGCTGACTAGAGACTGGCTTTCACACCATCAATGCAGGTAAAGCTGACTGGAGACTGGCTTCAACACCATCAATGCAGGTAAAGCTGACTGGAGACTGGCTTTCACACCATCAGTAGGCGTTGTTTGTCTGTTGTAATATAGACTCAGAGGTCTAGTTTAGATTGAAATACCAATTGAAACTGATATCACCCTCCATTGTAAGACAAAGACACACACACCACACAGGTGCGCACGCAAAACGCACACACACACTTCAACAAACTCCCAGACCCCATATCCGTGATTATATCAGCCCAATGTATCTCTGGCATGTGCAGCACCACACCAAGTACAGTGTTTATGTTAAAGCACATCCCAGTTAGAAGCAATGGGAGAAACTGTTCAGAATGCTAGTCAATAGAATCCACTATTAACCAGTGTCCTCTAGACTCCAAGCCACTGATAAAATACTGTCAATCCAAAGCCGAAAGACAACTGACAACCCTCTCCAGTGGTTAAAAAGTGATGTGTGAAATTTTAATGAATAATAGTGTCTCTGTGCACTGTGGGGGAGGGGGGAGCAACGCCACTGTCGATTCTCACCTCTCCGTTATTTATATTCATTGATCCACCTGCATGGGACATCGTTCGCCGGCTTCGGTTTTTATCGACAACAGTCCGCAATTCCTTTATGTCAATTATATTGATTACTTCAGGTTGACTGGACGTAATGAGGAACAGTGGTGCACTTGATGCTTGATCGGCCCCTTTCACCCCCCCCTTCTCGCCCATCCTCTCCCCTACCCCCCCTCGCCTACCCTCTCTCGCCTACCCTCTCTCGCCCACCCCCAGGTCTGAGTGAGTTACACACCAATGATTTTCTGATTAACCCTGTTAGCCGAGGGGTTCACCCACGCACTAGTGCAGGGGCATGGATGTGGGAGTCGGTGGAAGGGTCCAGTGAGTGTCTGAGTCCGGCTGTGCTGACTGCTGATAGGATGATGTCTTAATAATGGAAGATGATGGCTTTATTCTTTGCCTGATAAACCCAATCGGGACCTGTAGAAACATTGTATTTTAGCAACATGTGGCGGCCATTTTTAATAGATTTTTTACTGGGTCTAATATCCTCTCAATGGGGGATGCTTTGGGTGAATCTGACGATTGATCGCGTCTGTGTTGACCTTGATGGAGGACTGTTTACTCACCACATTAAAGGACTGTGTTACTCCTTCTGTCTGTTTCTTTGTCTCAGTCTTTCTCTTTCCCTCCTCTCATTCCAGGTGGTGCAGATGATAACCTGATCGAAGGAGGAGAGATGAAGTTTGTCTGTAAACCTGGAGCCAGGAACATCACAGTGATCTTCCAGCCTCTCCTCAGGTAGGACTTACTAACCTCACACACACACACACACACACACAGATTCAATAATATGTGGCCATGGTCAATATGCACTAGAGGGGAGACAATGGCCTTCCATCATACCAGTCACAGAGAACAAGACAGATCATCCCTCAGACAACAACTACTTCCCTACGCTGTTCATTCACGTTGATTCATTTTGACGTAATTTTCCCTAAAAGCCTTTAGTTTAGTCCAATCCACATGACTTTTTCCCTTTCAATGTCTTATGAGATCATTGGTCTGGTCCACTATGTATAGTCAATGTGAGAGGACATCCATGATCCAGACCATGGGCAGCACTCAGACTGGAGCATGACTCTAAACCAGTAGAATGTCTACAATTAGATTATATCTCAGACTGGAGCATGACTCTAAACCAGTAGAATGTCGACAATTAGATTATATCCATTACGTCCTTTTAGTAATCCTCCCATTGATTATACTCTACCGCTTTCATAGCTGGACAGTCCATCCTCCCCCAAACCCCCACAATAAGGCAGATGATGGCCTACATTTTGAGTGTGCTTCCTGTCTGATGTTTACGGTTTTTAATATGGTCCTTATTTATGCTTAGCAATATTCCAGAATGTAATCCACCGTAGTGATTAGTATTGCCTACAGTGACAGTGTACTGTATATAACACGGTGTCCCCAAAGACTGGTGGAAATCCAATTTTCAAACAGCCTAATTAGATTGACCTTCCTTGCAGTGATGAATCACCAGGGCTCCCATTAAACTGTAATATTTCCCCTTACTTAGACTTGGAGCCAGTTGGTGCTGTACTGTACTGTAGGCCAACTGTGTGTGTGCCCCATTGTTGAACGCAAATGTCCTTTCCTCGTACAGAAGTGAACTACACCCTATCTCATTGAGACAGATGGCCCGGGTAGGGGCTGGATAGGGTCTGTGGTAGGGTCTGTGGAAGGTCTGGGTAGGGGCTGGATAGGGTCTGTGTAGGGGCTGTGGAAGGTCTGGGTAGGGGCTGGATAGGGTCTGTGGTAGGGTCTGTGGAAGGTCTGGGTAGGGGCTGTGGAAGGTCTGGGTAGGGTCTGTGGAAGGTCTGGGTAGGGGCTGTGGAAGGTCTGGGTAGGGTCTGTGGAAGGTCTGGGTAGGGGCTGTGGAAGGTTCTGGATAGGGTCTGTGGTAGGGTCTGTGGAAGGGCTGAGTAGTGTCTGTGGAAGGTCTGGGTAGGGTCTGTGGAAGGTCTGGGTAGGGGCTGGATAGGGTCTGTGGTAGGGTCTGGGTAGGGGCTGTGGAAGGTCTGTGGAAGGTCTGGGTAGGGGCTGTGGAAGGTCTGGATAGGGTCTGTGGTAGGGTCTGTGGAAGGTCTGGGTAGGGTCTGTGGAAGGTCTGGGTAGGGTCTGTGGAAGGTCTGGGTAGGGTCTGTAGAAGGTCTGGGTAGGGGCTGTGGAAGGTCTGGGTAGGGGTTGTGGAAGGTCTGTGGAAGGTCTGGGTAGGGTCTGTGGAAGGTCTGGGTAGGGTCTGTGGATGGTCTGGGTAGAGATACTTAACAGTGAGTGGCTGCTGCCGTTCCCTTGTTGTCAGTAATGGTTCAAATCAATCCCATTAAATCATCTCCATCCCTCTCTCTCTCTCCCCCCCTCTCTCTCTCCCTCTCTCTCCCCCCCTCTCTCTCTCCCTCTCTCTCTCTCTCTCTCTCCCCCCCTCTCTCTATCTCTCTCCCTCTCCCTGTGCACGAGTTCCCCTCTGAGCTGGCAGTGCCAACAGAGCTGTGTCACTACTCACTGGCAGATGTCTTTCTAATGTCTTTGTAGAGACCCAGCCCTGGCACCTTTGATAGAAGCCACTTTAATACCCACTGATACCGCTTATGGCTGTTTTTAATAGCAACTCCCATAACAGGTAATTGAGTAATACTGCATAGGAAATCAATGGAGTGGGAGGGGGGGAGTGAGTGAGTGAGTGTGTGTGTGTGTGGAATACAGGTCTTCACGGAACCACCTACAGTTGAAGTCGGAAGTTTACATACACTGGAGTCATAAAAACTCGTTTTTCAACCACTCAACAAATTTCTTGTTTACAAACTGTAGTTTTGGCAAGTCGGTTAAAACCTCTACTTTGTGCATGACACACGTAATGGTTAATGTTATCAAATACTAATTGAGTGTATGTAAACTTCTGACCCACTGGGAAGGTGATGAAATAAATAAAATCTGAAATGAATAATTCTCTCTACTATTATTCTGACATTTCACATTCTTAAATTAAAGTGGTGATCCCTAACTGACCTAAGACAAGGACTTTTTACTAGGTTTAAATGTCAGGAATTGTGAAGCACTGACTTAAAATGTATTTAGCTAAGGTGTATGTAAACTTCCCGACTTCAACTGTGCAGTCGTGGCCAAAAGTTTTGAATGACACAAATATAAATGTTCACAAAGTCTGCTGCCTCAGTTTGTATGATGGCAACTTGCATATACTCCAGAATGTTATAAAGAGTGATCAGATGAATTGCAATTAATTGCAAAGTCCCTCTTTGCCATGGAAATGAACTGAATCCCCCAAAAACATTTCCACTGCATTTCAGCCCTGACACAAAAGGACCAGCTGACATCATGTCAGTGATTCTCTCGTTAACACAGGTGTGAGTGTTGACGAGGACAAGGCTGGAGATCACTCTGTCATGCTTATTGAGTTCGAATAACAGACTGGAAGCTTCAAAAGGAGGGTGGTGCTTGGAATCATTGTTCTTCATCTGTCAACCATGGTTACCTGCAATAAACATGTGCCGTCGTCATTGCTTTGCACAAAAAGGGCTTCACAGGCAAGGATATTTCTGCCAGATATTGCTGCCACCTAAATCAACCATTTATCGGATCATCAAGAACTTCAATGAGAGCGGTTCAATTGTTGTGAAGAAGACTTCAGGGCGCACAAGAAAGTCCAGCAAGCGCCAGGACCGTCTCCTAAAGTTGATTCAGCTGCGGGATCGGGGCACCACCTGTACAGAGCTTGCTCAGGAGTGGCAGTAGGCAGGTGTGAGTGCATCTGCAAGCACAGTGAGGCAAATACTTTTGGATGATGGCCTGGTGTCAAGAAGGGCAGCAAAGAAGCCACTTCTCTCCAGGAAAAACATCAGGGACAGACTGATATTCTGCATAAGGTACAGGGATTGGATTGCTGAGGCCTGGGGTAAAGTCATTTTCTCTGATGGATCCCCTTTCCGGTTGTTCGGGGCATCCGGAAAAAAGCTTGTCCGGAGAAGACAAGGTGAGCGCTACCATCAGTCCTGTGTAATGCCAACAGTAAAGCATCCTGAGACCATTCATGTGTGGGGTTGCTTCTCAGCCAAGGGAGTGAGCTCACTCACAATTTTGCCTAAGAACACAGCCATGAATAAAGAATGGTACCAACCTCTGAGAGCAAATTCTCCCAACTTTCCAGGAACAGTTTGGTGATGAACAATGCCTTTTCCAGCGTGATGGAGCACCTTGCCATAAGGCAAAACTCAGTGGCTCTGGGAACAAAACATTTTATGTTTTGGGTGCATGGTCAGGAAACTCCCCAGACCTTAATCCCATTGAGAACTTGTGGTCAATCCTCAAGAGGCGTGTGGACAAACAAAAACCCACAAATTCTGACAAACTCCAAGCATTGATTATGCAAGAATGGGCTGCCATCAGTCAGGATGTGGCCCAGAAGTTAATTGACAGCATGCCAGGGCGGATTGCAGAGGTCTTGAAAAAGAAGGGTCAACACTGCAAATATTGACTCTTTGCATCAACTTCATGTAATTGTCAATAAAAGCCTTTGACACTTATGAAATGCTTGTAATTATACTTCAGTATTCCATAGTAACATATGACAAAAATATCTAAAGACACTGAGGCAGCAGACTTTGTGAAAATGTATATTTGTCATTATCAAAACTTTTGTCCCCGACTGTATACCCGAGACCCGATACAGGACTCGAGCGGCTCCGGTTCCAGAATGGTAAATAATGTTATGTCTCTGATATGATTGTTATTTAAACTGACTTGTGTCCTGAAGGACCCGTACAGATCCGAAAGAAACTGCTGCAGGAGAGAGAGACATTTGATCATTTATGCTGCTGCTCTTGCTTTTCACAAGAGTGGAGTGTGGCGCTTTTGTAGCTTGTTGTTGTTGGCCAATCATGAGTCATCGAAGCGTCATGAGGCTGGAATTAAAATGACAGAATTAAAAGTTAAAGGGGAATGATAGGTTATCACAACCAAGAGCCAACAGGTAGGCTGCTACTTAATATTCTGCAGGGAGTTGTTGTTTGTAACAGTAGGACTAGAAAGCTCATTCACTGCAGCTTCAGTTAGCCTAGCTAGCTAACGTTAGCTAGCTTAACTTGCTTCTCCCGTTTTGATGTAGTCAAGACCGGTACTATGTAATCATATTTGATGATAAATAACCTAGCTATGGCAGCTATTTGTCCACTATAGCACGAGTCGGCTTGGTTGGTTCTCTCCTCCCCGTGTCACTCACTCACTCACTCACTCACTCACTCGCTCACTCACTCACAGTACGGCTCCTCCCCCACCTTCTAGAGCGGCACCTATCTCCCTCTTGCGCTTTATCAGGTCCGGTTAATAAAGTAGCTTAAAACGTTTTATTTTCTGCTGCTTCCCTCACTCAGATTGGACCGACTCTAGATCTGACCAGATTCCATTCGGGGTCCATTCGGAACAGGTGTCTACTTAAAAATCATTTGTTTTTTTGCAAATTGGGTCCAGGTGGGAAAGACACACACAAACACAAACACAAAAACAAACAAACAAAAGTTGGACCCGTGTGTGTGTGTTGATCAATACTGTAGCGTAGGTGTAAATTGTGGTTGATAGCAGGGCTGGGCGTTGTAAAAGAGTGACTGGAGAATTGGTTGTGTGAACTGATTGTGCTATAGTATATGTCCAGGCCTCTGTGACTGTGATATGTATATTGATACTGTTATAGGGTGGTCTAGCCCTTAAGGCTATATGGATCAATACAGTGTATAGCTCTCTGCTTTTCTATACCAACAACTTGTATATCACTGGTATACACTAGCTAAATATAATGACTCCTGTTCCTATCTACTGTGTATTGGTGCAGGGGGGAAAGAAAGTGTTTTTCTAAGTATCAATTCTCAGCGGAAGGATCGATGGGGAAGTTTTATAAAGGGCTGTGTGTTTTCATTTAATGGAGGGTGTTTGGAGCGCCATAGTAAACGGCTGTGTGTGAGCTGCAGAACATCGATCAGGCTGAAAGAGGAGCTAGACTGCAGCAGCAGTCATAGTGTGTGTGTGTGTGGTTGTTCTGTTTGTTCTGTGCCAACATGCAGGCAATTCTTCCAGACACACACACACACTGAGTGCAGCGTGAAGGGTTGTGCAGGTAGGGGGTAATTTAGTTTGACTTGTGGGGGTTTCCTGCTGACATTTGAGTGGTATTTAAACCCTGTGCCCTGACCGGCATTGGCATTTTGAAAAGGGACGACTCGGCGCCCGCTCCCTAATCTCTCCCTCTCCACCATCCTCTGCCTGTGGATGATGAGCCCTGGCACTGGTGTGTCTGTCTGTGTGTGTCCTGTGTTTGAGCAGCTGCCCATCTTCAGTGGATAAGGTTTGGTTGTAGGGCTGCTGTGTAAATGTGAAGATGACAGAGCAGTGTAGAGGAATTATAACTGAGGCATCATTATCACTGAGGCATCCAAACTGTCTCTCTCTTTTGGCCCACCAACAGTCAGTCTTTCCCCTCTCTCATCTTCTACCCACTTCCCCTAGCTGTATCAGTATCAGTCAGTCCCTAGCCCAGCTCTATGCTGTATCAGTCAGTCCCTAGCCCAGCTCTGTGCTGTATCAGTCAGTCCCTAGCCCAGCTCTGTGCTGTATCAGTATCAGACCAGTCCCTAGCCCAGCTCTATGCTGTATCAGTATCAGACCAGTCCCTAGCCCAGCTCTGTGCTGTATCAGTATCAGACCAGTCCCTAGCCCAGCTCTGTGCTGCATCAGTCAGTCCCTAACCCATCTCTATGCTGCATCAGTCCCTAACCCACCTCTATGCTGCATCAGTCAGTCCCTAACCCACCTCTATGCTGCATCAGTCAGTCCCTAACCCACCTCTATGCTGCATCAGTCAGTCCCTAACCCACCTCTATGCTGCATCAGTCAGTCCCTAACCCAACTCTATGCTGCATCAGTCCCTAACCCACCTCTATACTGCATCAGTCCCTAACTAACCTCTATGCTGCATCAGTCCCTAACCCATCTCTATGCTGCATCAGACCAGTCCCTAACCCACCTCTATGCTGCATCAGTCCGGTCCCTAACCCACCTCTATGCTGCATCAGACCAGTCCTTAACCCACCTCTATGCTGCATCAGACCAGTCCCTAACCCACCTCTATGCTGCATCAGTCCCTAACCCACCTCTATGCTGCATCAGTCCCTAACCCACCTCTATGCTGCATCAGTCCCTAACCCATCTCTATGCTGCATCAGACCAGTCCCTAGCCCAGCTCTTTGCTGCATCAGTCAGTCCCTAACCCATCTCTATGCTGCATCAGTCAGTCCCTAACCCACCTCTATGCTGCATCAGTCCAGTCCCTAACCCACCTCTATGCTGCATCAGTCCCTAACCCACCTCTATGCTGCATCAGTCCCTAACCCATCTCTATGCTGCATCAGACCAGTCCCTAGCCCAGCTCTTTGCTGCATCAGTCAGTCCCTAACCCATCTCTATGCAGCATCAGTCAGTCCCTAACCCACCTCTATGCTGCATCAGTCCAGTCCCTAACCCACCTCTATGCTGCATCAGTCCCTAACCCACCTCTATGCTGCATCAGTCCAGTCCCTAACTAACCTCTATGCTGCATCAGTCCCTAACCCACCTCTATGCTGCATCAGTCCCTAACCCACCTCTATGCTGCATCAGTCCCTAACCCACCTCTATGCTGCATCAGTCCCTAACCCACCTCTATGCTGCATCAGTCCCTAACCCACCTCTATGCTGCATCAGTCCCTAACCCATCTCTATGCTGCATCAGTCCCTAACACATCTCTATGCTGCATCATTCCCTAACCCACCTCTATGCTGCATCAGTCCCTAACCCACCTCTATGCTGCATCAGTCCCTAACCCATCTCTATGCTGCATCAGTCCCTAACCCACCTCTACCCTGGACAGTTACCATGCTGCGTTGAGCCGGTACACTGGGTCAACCCTGGTCAGTTACCATGCTGCGTTGAGCCGGTACACTGGGTCAACCCTGGACAGTTACCATGCTGCGTTGAGCCGGTACACTGGGTCAACCCTGGACAGTTACCATGCTGCGTTGAGCCGGTACACTGGGTCAACCCTGGACAGTTACCATGCTGCGTTGAGCCGGTACACTGGGTCAACCCTGGACAGTTACCGTGCTGCGTTGAGCCGGTACACTGGGTCAACCCTGGACAATTACAAAGCAGTTGAGCCAGTACACTGGGTCAACCCTGGACAGTTACCATGCTGCGTTGAGCCGGTACACTGGGTCAACCCTGGACAGTTACCATGCTGCGTTGAGCCGGTACACTGGGTCAACCCTGGACAGTTACCATGCTGCGTTGAGCCGGTACACTGGGTCAACCCTGGACAGTTACCATGCTGCGTTGAACCGGTACATTGGGTCAACCCTGGACAGTTACCGTGCTGCGTTGAGCCGGTACACTGGGTCAACCCTGGACAGTTACCATGCTGCGTTGAGCCGGTACACTGGGTCAAACCTGGACAGTTAACCGTGCTGCGTTGAACCGGTACATTGGGTCAACCCTGGACAGTTACCATGCTGCGTTGAGCCGGTACACTGGGTCAACCCTGGACAGTTACCATGCTGCGTTCAGCCGGTACACTGGGTCAACCCTGGACAGTTACCATGCTGCGTTGAGCCGGTACACTGGGTCAACCCTGGACAGTTACCATGCTGCGTTGAGCCGGTACACTGGGTCTCTAACCTGATATTGGGTCCAAAAGCTCTCAAATGAAAGTCTAAAAGTTTGAAAGAGAAACAAGTTCAGAACTTCTATATTTTTCTTCCAACAATATTTATCCTTAAGGAATGTTTTGGTGACCTTAGAAATGTCACCGTGACTCTGAAAGAGGGTGACACCAGTGGCCAGGGGGAAGTTGCTGTGTACTCTGTACTGTAGGTATTTTTGGATGGGTCATGATAACAAGGTCAGTTACTGTACACTTCAATCAGCTTCACGCCCTAGTCCTTAAGATATGACATGGCCAGCTACCTCACAATGTAACCTCCTCAATGATTGGCTGGGCTGTTTGGAAGAGGTCCTCAGGTTGTGACTCTAGGTCCCCGGGAGGGTTCAAATCTCATATAACCATGTTTGAGAACAAGAGAGAGAGCGTCAGGGGAAAGCCTAGTGGTAGAAGACCTACTAGATTGAACTGTGTCCTCTGTCAGGGGTAACTGGTCAATCAGTCAGTCAGTTAGTTGTTCAGTCACTCACACTGTCACTCACCCTCAGCCCTGGGATAGACAGCTCCTGCTGCCACAACGACAACAACAGGTAGAAGAGATGACACAGATGGAAGAGGGAGGATAAAGGGACGAGGAGAGAGACCGTAAGAGGGAAGAGGAAGAGACTAGGAGAGAGACAGTAACAGAGGGAAGCGGAGGAAGTGACTAGGAGAGAGACAGTAACAGAGGGAAGAGGAGGAAGAGACTAGGAGAGAGACAGTAACAGAGGGAAGAGGAAGAGACTAGGAGAGAGACAGTAACAGAGGAGAGAGACAGTAACAGAGGGAAGAGGAAGAGACTAGGAGAGAGACAGTAACAGAGGAGAGAGACAGTAACAGAGGGAAGAGGAAGAGACTAGGAGAGAGACAGTAACAGAGGGAGGAGGGAGACTAGGAGAGAGACAGTAACAGAGGGAAGAGACTAGGAGAGAGACCGTAACAGAGGGAGGAGGGAGACTAGGAGAGAGACAGTAACAGAGGGAAGAGGAGGAAGAGACTAGCAGAGAGACAGTAACAGAGGGAGGAAGAGACCAGGAGAGAGACAGTAACAGAGGGAAGAGGTACAGCAGCTACTTCAGCAAGGAGAATAAGAGAGATGAGAGATTAAGAGAGATCAATTGAGGGAAGAAGATAGAGATAAATTGAGGGAACAAGAGAGAGATACATTGAGGAAAGAAGAGAGAGATTTATTGAGGGAACAAGAGATGATTAGAGAGAGAGAAAAGAGAGAGACGAAGAGAGAGATGAGGGGATAGGGAGACGTCGACAGTGGGATGACACTGAGGTATGACGGTAGGGGTGAAGAGGAGGAGAGGGTTCAGAGGAAGGTCAATGAAAGATGGGGCCAGTGGCCCCCCTACTGATGTGCCTGGAGGTGAACAGGTCTGTGTCATGGTCTCTCTGTCTCATTACCAGCCCCGTTACACACATTCTGTTGGAGGCTAAAATAACTTTCTGGAAAAGTGGAAAAAAACTCTTTCAACTCTGGAATTTTAAAGTCAATTATTGCTTGTGTTGTGTTTTCTTAAAGTAAAGAATGCTCTTTTGTCTTATTTAACTACATCTGAGTCACACAGTGTGCCATTCTCTCCAGTGACCATCTATTCAGTTGAATTTGTCCCTACAGGGATATTCATTGTGCAGCAAGGGAAACACAACACACAGTCAATGTACAGTTTACATTTATACTGAGAAATGTGTTGCCTTGCTTTCACTTGTCAAATCATGTTAGATCAGGACTTACTGATCTCCCTCCTCTCCTTGGAGGACCTGAGCCCT
>NC_048585.1:15575739-15583507 GCF_013265735.2 Oncorhynchus mykiss
TGAAATGCCAGCTATAGAGGGGGGATATCTAGACGCTGCCTATAGAGTGGGGGTATCTAGACGCTGCCTATAGAGGGGGATATCTAGACGCTGCCTATAGAGTGGGGATATCTAGACGCTGCCTATAGAGTGGGGATATCTAGACGCTGCCTATAGAGGGGGGATATCTAGACGCTGCCTATAGAGTGGGGGTATCTAGACGCTGCCTATAGAGTGGGGGTATCTAGACGCTGCCTATAGAGGGGGGTATCTAGACGCTGCCTATAGAGGGGGGATATCTAGACGCTGCCTATAGAGGGGGGATATCTAGACGCTGCCTATAGAGGGGGGATATCTAGACGCTGCCTATAGAGTGGGGATATCTAGACGCTGCCTATAGAGTGGGGATATCTAGACGCTGCCTATAGAGTGGGGATATCTAGACGCTGCCTATAGAGGGGGGATATCTAGACGCTGCCTATAGAGTGGGGATATCTAAACGCTGCCTATAGAGTGGGGATATCTAGACGCTGCCGATAGAGTGGGGATATCTAGACGCTGCCTATAGAGTGGGGATATCTAGACGCTGCCTATAGAGTGGGGATATCTAGACGCTGCCTATAGAGTGGGGATATCTAGACGCTGCCTATAGAGGGGGGATATCTAGACGCTGCCTATAGAGTGGGGATATCTAGACTCTACCTATAGAGGGGGGATGGGATATCTAGACGCTGCCTATAGAGTGGGGATATCTAGACTGCCTATAGAGTGGGGATATCTAGACGCTGCCTATAGAGTGGGGATATCTAAACGCTGCCTATAGAGGGGGATATCTAGACGCTGCCTATAGAGTGGGGATATCTAGACGCTGCCTATAGAGTGGGGATATCTAGACGCTGCCTATAGAGTGGGGATATCTAGACGCTGCCTATAGAGTGGGGATATCTAGACGCTGCCTATAGAGTGGGGATATCTAGACGCTGCCTATAGAGTGGGGATATCTAAACGCTGCCTATAGAGGGGGATATCTAGACGCTGCCTATAGAGGGGGGATGGGATATCTAGACGCTGCCTATAAAGCGGGGATGGGATATCTAGCTGTAATATCTCTATGCTAGTGACCCCTAGGCCTCTCTCGTCCTCGCTAGTCTTCCAGAGTCTTATCTCAAGGTGTTGTAGTTTTTTTAAAGGAGAGAAGAGGAGACTTGTTCCTGTGCTCTCGCTCTTTCTCTGTGTAATCTGCTGAGTAGGTGTGATTTATACAGAGCTCAAAAGAGGTGAATGGAGAGGCCATGGTCACATTCACCTCAGTATGCATGGAGAGAGAGACTTACCTACCTGAACAGTATTATAACCTCACAAGTTGGGTTGATAAATCCTAAAAAGCAGGCAGCATCCTGGACACCTCGGGTCCTTTCCAGAGGGAAAGATGGCAGGACGACAGAAGGACTCCTTGTTAGTCTTATAAGCACAATTCCTTTTCATGTATGTGAGTCTCAATACTGTCAACCTCTTTTCTTTTGTCATCCTTCGTGCCTTTTCTGAAAGGAAAGTTGACGTGAATGCTGGCAGCCACATTGATGTTTCATTGATTTCTTCTGCCTCAGTTATTCAGGTGAAGGTGTCTATTCCCCTCATCTCCTAGAGAGAAACAGGCCATGGAACAAAGAGAGCTAGTGTGCGTTAGTGACTGTGGACATTTTGGCTCTGCTCTGGGTTTCCTCTCACTCAGATGCCTGCTTTCTAGTTGTTGGATTGGAGGTGGTGTACTCAGACTGTTTACTTTTCTCTCTAACCTTCAGACCTACGCTTATTTGTTTAGCTGTTTTTTCCACTCTTTGTGTGCTGTCAAAAGTGAGGCTATTCTTAGGTTGTCCCTCAGTTCCTCCCTCTCTCCTTCTCTCTCACTCCCTCTTTTTCTCCTCCTCTTGCTCTCCCTTCTCGCTCCAAAATGGCCCTCAGTTGGCATTGAGCTGCCACTCCCGGTTACTGCCACATGAGTCGGCGCTGGCAATCACATCACAGCAGCCTTTGATTGTGCTGACCTTTCCAGGTCGACGAGCCGATGCCTGATAATAACATTGTTTGATTGGTGGAGTGGAGATGTAATTGATTGATCCGCTCGCGATGTCTGCGGTCAAGGTCTACAGAAGAAGAGCGAGGGAAGCAGACGCAGGCGTGGATCCTGTGGGGTCCCTCTCTCCCTCCTTCTCCCCTTCTCCTTCCCCCCTCTCTTTGTGTCCAATGGGGGTAGAGGGGGATGGAGGGAGGAGGATAAGTAGGAAGATGGAGGATAGCAAGGTAATACCTTAAGTAGGCTGTAACTCCTATACTCCTAACTTTTATCGCTATATCTATGTAATTACACACTAACTGTAATCCCTGTCTGTTACTACACAGTATTAACTGTAATCCCTGTCTGTTACAACACAGTATTAACTGTAATCCCTGTCTATGTTACTACACAGTATTAACTGTAATCCCTGTCTATGTTACTACACAGTATTAACTGTAATCCCTGTCTATGTTACTACACAGTATTAACTGTAATCCCTGTCTATGTTACTACACAGTATTAACTGTAATCCCTGTCTATGTTACTACACAGTATTAACTGTAATCCCTGTCTATGTTACAACACAGTATTAACTGTAATCCCTGTCTATGTTACTACACAGTATTAACTGTAATCCCTGTCTATGTTACTACACAGTATTAACTGTAATCCCTGTCTGTTACAACACAGTATTAACTGTAATCCCTGTCTATGTTACTACACAGTATTAACTGTAATCCCTGTCTATGTTACTACACAGTATTAACTGTAATCCCTGTCTATGTTACTACACAGTATTAACTGTAATCCCTGTCTGTTACCACACAGTATTAACTGTAATCCCTGTCTATGTTACTACACAGTATTAACTGTAATCCCTGTCTGTTACAACACAGTATTAACTGTAATCCCTGTCTATGTTACAACACAGTATTAACTGTAATCCCTGTCTATGTTACTACACAGTATTAACTGTAATCCCTGTCTATGTTACTACACAGTATTAACTGTAATCCCTGTCTGTTACAACACAGTATTAACTGTAATCCCTGTCTATGTTACTACACAGTATTAACTGTAATCCCTGTCTATGTTACTACACAGTATTAACTGTAATCCCTGTCTATGTTACTACACAGTATTAACTGTAATCCCTGTCTGTTACTACACAGTATTAACTGTAATCCCTGTCTGTTACTACACAGTATTAACTGTAATCCCTGTCTATGTTACTACACAGTATTAACTGTAATCCCTGTCTATGTTACTACACAGTATTAACTGTAATCCCTGTCTGTTACAACACAGTATTAACTGTAATCCCTGTCTATGTTACTACACAGTATTAACTGTAATCCCTGTCTGTTACAACACAGTATTAACTGTAATCCCTGTCTATGTTACTACACAGTATTAACTGTAATCCCTGTCTGTTACAACACAGTATTAACTGTAATCCCTGTCTATGTTACTACACAGTATTAACTGTAATCCCTGTCTATGTTACTACACAGTATTAACTGTAATCCCTGTCTGTTACAACACAGTATTAACTGTAATCCCTGTCTATGTTACTACACAGTATTAACTGTAATCCCTGTCTATGTTACTACACAGTATTAACTGTAATCCCTGTCTATGTTACTACACAGTATTAACTGTAATCCCTGTCTGTTACTACACAGTATTAACTGTAATCCCTGTCTATGTTACTACACAGTATTAACTGTAATCCCTGTCTATGTTACTACACAGTATTAACTGTAATCCCTGTCTATGTTACTACACAGTATTAACTGTAATCCCTGTCTGTTACAACACAGTATTAACTGTAATCCCTGTCTATGTTACTACACAGTATTAACTGTAATCCCTGTCTGTTACAACACAGTATTAACTGTAATCCCTGTCTATGTTACTACACAGTATTAACTGTAATCCCTGTCTGTTACAACACAGTATTAACTGTAATCCCTGTCTATGTTACTACACAGTATTAACTGTAATCCCTGTCTATGTTACTACACAGTATTAACTGTAATCCCTGTCTATGTTACTACACAGTATTAACTGTAATCCCTGTCTGTTACTACACAGTATTAACTGTAATCCCTGTCTGTTACTACACAGTATTAACTGTAATCCCTGTCTGTTACTACACAGTATTAACTGTAATCCCTGTCTATGTTACTACACAGTATTAACTGTAATCCCTGTCTATGTTACTACACAGTATTAACTGTAATCCCTGTCTATGTTACTACACAGTATTAACTGTAATCCCTGTCTATGTTACTACACAGTATTAACTGTAATCCCTGTCTATGTTACTACACAGTATTAACTGTAATCCCTGTCTGTTACTACACAGTATTAACTGTAATCCCTGTCTATGTTACTACACAGTATTAACTGTAATCCCTGTCTATGTTACTACACAGTATTAACTGTAATCCCTGTCTATGTTACTACACAGTATTAACTGTAATCCCTGTCTGTTACTACACAGTATTAACTGTAATCCCTGTCTGTTACTACACCGTATTAACTGTAATCCCTGTCTGTTACTACACCGTATTAACTGTAATCGCTGTCTATGTTACTACACAGTATTAACTGTAATCCCTGTCTATGTTACTACACAGTATTAACTGTAATCCCTGTCTATGTTACTACACAGTATTAACTGTAATCCCTGTCTATGTTACTACACAGTATTAACTGTAATCCCTGTCTATGTTACTACACAGTATTAACTGTAATCCCTGTCTATGTTACTACACAGTATTAACTGTAATCCCTGTCTATGTTACTACACAGTATTAACTGTAATCCCTGTCTGTTACTACACAGTATTAACTGTAATCCCTGTCTATGTTACTACACAGTATTTACTGTAATCCCTGTCTGTTACTACACAGTATTAACTGTAATCCCTGTCTATGTTACTACACAGTATTAACTGTAATCCCTGTCTATGTTACTACACAGTATTAACTGTAATCCCTGTCTATGTTACTACACAGTATTAACTGTAATCCCTGTCTATGTTACTACACAGTATTAACTGTAATCCCTGTCTATGTTACTACACAGTATTAACTATACAAACTATACAACTTCTACGAAGAGGTTTCTTTTTAAACCAGTAATGATGTAAGTTAACAAACACAACAGGCTAATTATAATGTTAGACATCAGCGAGAGGCGATTGTTAATGATCCTAATTGGTCGTTGCATAAAATATTCCATCTCTTCCCGGCCTGATGGTAGTTAATTAAGGTCCGATCCAGATAGTCTCCACTAACAGTTCTCTTTAATCCAATAGCAGCTAAACAGCAACCAGAGACAAACGGGAGCTAAATAGAAATCAAAGTGTGTAATTGGCTGTTATTGGAGTTGGATAAAGGGATGTTTGTTTGTGAGGGATAATTCTAACAACACAGTGGATATGAATAGGGGTCTGTTTGTGACAGAGGACTTTTGATCATTCAACCAACACTTCCTACACATTGTCAGAGAATAACAAGAGAGAAAGTATGTACACACACACACTTTCATAAGTGAGGTGCTGCTGACTGAAGGAAAGGAGTCGGAACTTTGGAGAAGGAATGAAAGTCACACCCTGGTGAAGGCACTGAAGCTGAAATGAAGAGAAATCACTCAAATAAATTACACTGAAATGAAGACTAGACAGGTTCTGTTCTGCAATGAAGAGTAGAGGGGTAACTTCCTGTTTTGCAATGAAGAATAGAAAAGCAACTTTGTATTATTTCCCAAAGGTTGTGTCAGGGTTGGAGTAGTAGGCTTCTCCATGTACACAAATGAATGTTTATTTTCTTTCTCTATTTGAATAGAGGGAAATGTAATGACTGCAGAGGCCATTGGGTTTAAGGTAAGCTGAAAGGAAAACCAGATTTCGATGGACAGAGAGAGGGGGGAGAGAGACAGAGGGTGTGTGACCAATAAGGAAAGCCAGTTTCACCAGCAGGTGAAAGAGCAGCATCTGTTGTTGTGCTGGGCCTGACCAAGCTGTGCTGTAATCACATCACACACACACCAATGTGCTGATCAATATGATATAGTGAAGGACATTGTTCATTTCAAGTCATTATCTCTCAAGTAGGTGACTGATATGGAGAATACATAAAGTGTTGAGTGTTGCACTGAATGGAGTGTGTGTGTGTGTGTGGGGGGGGGGGGGGGGGGGGGGTTAATTCCACAAATTCAATTCTTATTCAGTTCTCTCTCCCTGTGAATTCCATGTAATTCAATTAAAATTCCAGGTTAGTCTTTGAATTCAGAGTTAACTCAATTCCAATGTTAGGTCAATTCCAATAATTATATTCCCAGATCTATATTATCCCTAACAATTCCACAAATTCAATTTCCCCAGTCTGATCATGTCCAGACAGCTTAGCTATACTGGAAATCTAGAAATGTAAGTAAAAAATGATTTAAAACAAGTCTTGCAGTAACATTTTTATTCTATATTCATTAATTCCATTAACTGGGAAATGTACACATATTGAATTCCAGTTTAATCCAATTCCAAAGATTACATGCTTTTACAATTTCTATTTAATTCAAATTATTTTTAAACAGTCCAAACAGTCTAACAATTTAAAGTCAATTGTCAATTTGTGATTTCAAGAATTTAATTGCAATTAACCTCAACCTTGTGCGCCCTCGTGTGTGTGTGTGTGTGTGTGTGTGTGTGTGCGTGCGTGCGTGCGTGCGTGCTGCGTGCGGGCGGTTGTGTAGCTATGAATCAGGTGAGGGTTGACTGCTCCACACACCTCATAGTGTTGTATTAACGGAGCCCAGTCAGTGAATTACATGCTGGAGGATGGAAGATGTGTTCTATGTAACTCTTAGTTCTACTCTTGCTGCTGCTGCTCCAGTTTCCCCACCAGGTGTAAACCAGCGTTCATTTAAATCGTCTTGATTGAAGCCTATTTGGATTCAGGGGTGCGTTGGAAATCATATTCTCTATTACAACATGGTGGGAGGAGTCAGAAGAAGTGAGGAACTACTGGGGCTACTGTGAATACACATTTAGTTGATTTCCAGGGTTATTTACATTCACTACGTGAGTAAAATGTGGTACTTGTGTACTTTCATGTAGTTCAATGCCGTGTTCCTCTGCTGGCTACGGGCTTCTCTGGTTGAACCAATCAATTAGTATTTTGTCTCAGGGTTGGTTTTCTGGAAATGCAGTCGTGTTTTATTGGAATACATGGTCTTGTGACGTCAGGGTTGGAGATGGGTTCTTACTGAGAAGATGCTGTCTATTTTTAACAAGCCTCATCTCTCTTTCTCTCTCCTCTATGGATCTCCTTCCTTCTTTCACTCATTTCAGTCCCTTTACTTCACACTCTCTCTCTCTCTCTCTCTGTCTCTCTGTCTCTCTCTCTGTCTCTCTCTCTCTCTCTCTGTCTCTCTCTCTCTGTCTCTCTCTCTCTCTGTGTCTCTCTCTCTCTCTGTCTCTCTCTCTGTCTCTGTCTCTCTGTCTCTCTCTCTGTCTCTCTCTCTCTCTCTGTCTCTCTGTCTCTGTCTCTCTCTCTCTCTCTGTCTCTCTCTCTGTCTCTCTCTCTCTGTCTCTCTCTCTCTGTCTCTCTCTCTCTCTGTCTCTCTCTCTCTCTGTCTCTCTCTCTCTCTCTCTCTCTCTGTCTCTGTCTCTGTCTCTCTCTCTGTCTCTCTCTCTGTCTCTCTGTCTCTCTCTCTCTCTCA